>NC_079367.1:31524287-31798618 GCF_021018895.1 Seriola aureovittata | reverse complement strand
GATACTGTTGTAAAGCTCTGTTAAGCGTCAGGATCTGCGCTAAGTCCTCGTCAGAAGCGTTCTCTATGTCTGAGAACTGAGTTTTTGTCACTCATTGTCCTGTCTATACAGAACACTTCAGGATAAGTTTTCCTGTCTATTTGAGTAGCATTCATGAAGAATATGATGGATTTCATGTTTACATGTCATAAAGTTATCAGCTACACCTGAGAATGCGATACTGTTGTAAAGCGCTGTTTCCACGTTTCCAGCGTCTAAAGCGGCTCTTTCCCTCCTTAAAGCTGTCTGGTGTGTATCCAAAATCTGAGCATTCACATTAAGTGAGATTTCTACACAGAACACTTCAGGATAAGTTTTCCTGTCTATTTGAGTAGCATTCATGAAGAATATGATGGATTTCATGTTTACATGTAATAATTTATCAGCTGCACCTGAGAATGCGACACTGTTGTAACGCTCTGTTAAGCGTCAGGTATCCCTCTAAGTCCTCGTCAGAAGCGTTCTCTGTGTCTGAGAACTGAGTTTTTGTCACTCATTGTCCTGTCTATACAGAACACTTCAGGATAAGCTTTCCTGTGTATATTTGAGTAGCATTCATTGAAGAATATGATGGATTTCATGTTTACATGTCATAAAGTTATCAGCTACACCTGAGAATGCGATACTGTTGTAAAGCGCTGTTTCCACGTTTCCAGCGTCTAAAGCGGCTCTTTCCCTCCTTAACGCTGTCTGTGTGTATCCAAAATCTGAGCGTTCACATTAAGTGGGATCAGGACAATGAGTGACAAAAACTCAGTTTTCAGACACAGAGAAAGCTTCTGACGAGGACTTAGAGCAGATCCTGACGCTTAAAAGCGCTTTTCAACAGTATCGCATTCTAAGGTGTAGCTGATAACTTTATGACATGTAAACATGAAATCCATCATATTCTTCATGAATGCTACTCAAATAGACAGGAAAACTTATCCTGAAGTGTTCTGTGTAGAAATCCCACTAAATGTGAATGCTGAGATTTTGGAGAAACACAGACAGCTTTAACGAGGGAAAGAGCCGATTTAGACGCTGGAAACGTGGAAACAGCGCTTTACAACAGTATCGCATTCTCAGGTGTAGCTGATAACTTTATGACATGTAAACATGAAATCCATCATATTCTTCATGAATGCTACTCAAATAGACAGGAAAACCTATCCTGAAGTGTTCTGTACGGACAGGACAATGAGTGACAAAAACTCAGTTTTCAGACACAGAGAAAGCTTCTGACGAGGACTTAGAGCAGATCCTGACGCTTAAAAGCGCTTTTCAACAGTATCGCATTCTAAGGTGTAGCTGATAACTTTATGACATGTAAACATGAAATCCATCATATTCTTCATGAATGCTACTCAAATAGACAGGAAAACTTATCCTGAAGTGTTCTGTGTACAAATCCCACTAAATGTGAATGCTGAGATTTTGGAGAAACATAGACAGCTTTAACGAGGGAAAGAGCCGATTTAGACGCTGGAAACATGGAAACAGCGCTTTTCAACAGTATCGCATTCTAAAATGTAGCTGATAACTTTATGACATGTAAACATGAAATCCATCATATTCTTCATGAATGCTACTCAAATAGACAGGAAAACCTATCCTGAAGTGTTCTGTACGGACAGGACAATGAGTGACAAAAACTCAGTTTTCAGACACAGAGAAAGCTTCTGACGAGGACTTAGAGCAGATCCTGACGCTTAAAAGCGCTTTTCAACAGTATCGCATTCTAAGGTGTAGCTGATAACTTTATGACATGTAAACATGAAATCCATCATATTCTTCATGAATGCTACTCAAATAGACAGGAAAACTTATCCTGAAGTGTTCTGTGTAGAAATCCCACTAAATGTGAATGCTGAGATTTTGGAGAAACACAGACAGCTTTAACGAGGGAAAGAGCCGATTTAGACGCTGGAAACGCTGGAAACGTGGAAACAGCGCTTTACAACAGTATCGCATTCTCAGGTGTAGCTGATAACTTTATGACATGTAAACATGAAATCCATCATATTCTTCATGAATGCTACTCAAATAGACAGGAAAACCTATCCTGAAGTGTTCTGTATAGACAGGACAATGAGTGACAAAAACTCAGTTCTCAGACACAGAGAACGCTTCTGACGAGGACTTAGAGCAGATCCTGACGCTTAAAGCGCTTTTCAACTGTATCGCATTCTCAGGTGTAGCTGATAACTTTATGACATGTAAACATGAAATCCATCATATTCTTCATGAATGCTACTCAAATAGACAGGAAAACTTATCCTGAAGTGTTCTGTGTAGAAATCCCACTAAATGTGAATGCTGAGATTTTGGATACACACAGACAGCTTTGAGGAGGGAAAGAGCCGATTTAGACGCTGGAAACGTGGAAACAGCGCTTTACAACAGTATCGCATTCTCAGGTGTAGCTGATAACTTTATGACATGTAAACATGAAATCCATCATATTCTTCATGAATGCTACTCAAATAGACAGGAAAACTTATCCTGAAGTGTTCTGCACGGACAGGACAATGAGTGACAAAAACTCAGTTTTCAGACACAGAGAAAGCTTCTGACGAGGACTTAGAGCAGATCCTGACGCTTAAAACGCTTTTCATCAGTATCGCATTCTAAAGTGTAGCTGATAACTTTATGACATGTAAACATGAAATCCATCATATTCTTCATGAATGCTACTCAAATAGACAGGAAAACTTATCCTGAAGTGTTCTGTGTAGAAATCCCACTAAATGTAAATGCTGAGATTTTGGAGAAACACAGACAGCTTTAACGAGGGAAAGAGCCGATTTAGACGCTGGAAACATGGAAACAGCGCTTTTCAACAGTATCGCATTCTAAAATGTAGCTGATAACTTTATGACATGTAAACATGAAATATTCTTCATGAATGCTACTCAAATAGACAGGAAAACTTATCCTGAAGTGTTCTGTGTAGAAATCCCACTAAATGTGAATGCTGAGATTTTGGAGAAACACAGATAGTTTTAACGAGGGAAAGAGCCGATTTAGACGCTGGAAACGTGGAAACAGCGCTTTACAACAGTATCGCATTCTCAGGTGTAGCTGATAACTTTATGACATGTAAACATGAAATCCATCATATTCTTCATGAATGCTACTCAAAGAGACAGGAAAACCTATCCTGAAGTTTTCAGTATAGACAGGACAATGAGTGACAAAAACTCAGTTCTCAGACACAGAGAACGCTTCTGACGAGGACTTAGAGCAGATCCTGACGCTTAACAGTATCGCATTCTAAGATGTAGCTGATAACTTTATGACATGTAAACATGAAATCCATCATATTCTTCATGAATGCTACTCAAATAGACAGGAAAACTTATCCTGAAGTGTTCTGTGTAGAAATCCCACAGACAGCTTTAACGAGGGAAAGAGCCGATTTAGACGCTGGAAACGTGGAAACAGCGCTTTTCAACAGTATCGCATTCTAAGGTGTAGCTGATAACTTTATGACATGTAAACATGAAATCCATCATATTCTTCATGAATGCTACTCAAATAGACAGGAAAACTTGTCCAGCGTACTCACCCCTTAAGGAAGAGGAATTAGGCACTGGCTGGTACTCCTCATCATCAGTGGTGATGTTTTCATCCTCTGAGGAGGGTGTCCCATCATCTTCAAGAGAGGATGTGTCCTCATCTTGAGTAGAAGATGTCTCTTCTTCAAATCCAGAGGATTTCTCCCTATCTTTGATCTTTGAACGCATCACATAGTCAAGTGCTTGAAGCAGTGAATACGACCTTCTTGCCACCTTGCCAGAGAAAAAATGATCTGGAAGCTGATAGGCTTACTTACAGCCTTAGTATTGGCTGCACCTGAATAAACTCCAGGACAGATTTACAAACAATGCTGAGTTGCTTTTTGTTTACCCTGCAGCTGCATCTTTGAGCTCTGCAAGATGCCCTTTGATTTTTTTTTATTGTTGCCTGAGTCAAACCATTATCTGCTATCCTAAAGGTCACACCTATGTCAAAATTGTGTCATTCATTCGCTCCATTGGAGTGCAGTATGACATCATAGACCCATATTGGAAACTTAGAATATTAGATGAAATTTCTCCCTTGGCCAAAAATGGAGAAATGACTGAATCTGGTAGAAAACATTAAAAACTACAATTTTTAAGTGTTGAGTTTAGAATGAAAGCAATTTTAACTAAATTGTATGATTTAATAACAAGGAATTAAAAAAGGTAGTTTTCATGGGTTTCAATTGGCCAGAAGTGGCCATGATGAAGACAAGTTGTATTGCATTATGTTGAACAGTATTGCATTCTCAGGTGTAACTGATAACTTTATGACATGTAAACATGAAATCCATCATATTCTTCATGAATGCTACTCAAATAGACAGGAAAACCTATCCTGAAGTGCTCTTTATAGACAGGACAACTAGTGAGAAAAACTCAGTTCTCAGACACAGGACCCTTAACCCTTAACGAGGGAAAGAGCCGATCCTGACGCTTAAAAAGCGCTATTGAACATTATTGCATTCTCAAGTGTATTTTCACGTTTCCAGCTACATAAGTTATGTCATAAAGTTATCAGTTACACCTGAGAATGCAATACTGTTCAACAGCGCTGTTTTAACGTTTCCAGCGCATAGATCGACTCTTTCCCTCGTTAAAGCTGTCTTTGTGTCTCCAAAATCTGAGCATTCACATTTAGTGGGATTTCTACACAGAACACTTCAGGATCACTTTTCCTGTCTATTTGAGTAGCATTCATGAAGAATATGATGGGTTTCATGTTTACATGTCATAAAGTTATCAGCTACACCTTAGAATGCGATACTGTTGAAAAGCGCTGTTTCCACGTTTCCAGCGTCTAAATCAGCTCTTTCCCTCGTTAAAGCTGTCTGTGTGTATCCAAAATCTGAGCATTCACATTTAGTGGGATTTCTACACAGAACACTTCAGGATAAGTTTTCCTGTCTATTTGAGTAACATTCATGAAGAATATGATGGATTTCGTGTTTTCATGTCATAAAGTTATCAGTTACACCTGAGAATGCGATACTGTTGAACAGCGCTGTTTTAGCGTTTCCAGCGTCTAAATCGCTTCTTTCCCTCGTTAAAGCTGTCTGTGTGTGTCCAAAATCTGAGCATTCACATTTAGTGGGATTTCTACACAGAAGTCTCCAGGATCAGTTTTCCTGTCTATTTGAGTAGCATTCATCAAGAATATGATGGATTTCATGTTTACATGTCATAAAGTTATCAGTTACACCTGAGAATGCAATACTGTTCAACAGCGCTGTTTTAGCGTTTCCAGTGTCTAGATCGACTCTTTCCCCCATTAAAGCTGTCTTTGTGTCTCCAAAATCTCAGCATTCACATTTAGTGGGATTTCTACACAGAAAACTTCAGAATCAGTTTTCCTATCTATATGAGTGGCATTCATGAAGAATATGATGGATTCCATGTTTGCATGTCATAAAGTTATCAGTTACACCTGAGAATGCAAGAATTCAACAGCGCTGTCTTAATGTTTCCAGAGCCTAAATCGGCTCTTTCCCTCGTTAAAGCTGTCTGTGTGTGTCCAAAATCTCAGCATTCACATTTAGTGGGATTTCTACACAGAACACTCCAGGATCAGTTTTCCTGTCTATATGAGTGGCATTCATGAAGAATATGATGGATTTCGTGTTTTCATGTCATAAAGTTATCAGTTACACCTGAGAATGCAAGAATTCAACAGCGCTGTCTTAATGTTTCCAGAGCCTAAATCGGCTCTTTCCCTCGTTAAAGCTGTCTGTGTCTCTACGAAATCAAAGCATTCACATTTAGTGGGATTTTTACACATAACACTCCAGGATCAGCTTTCCTGTCTATTTGAGTAGCATTCATGAAGAATATGATGGATTTCATGTTTACATGTCATAAAGTTATCAGTTACACCTGAGAATGCAATACTGTTCAACAGCGCTGTTTTAACGTTTCCAGCGCCTAGATCGCCTCTTTCCCTCGTTAAAGCTGTCTGTGTGTGTCCAAAATCTCAGCATTCACATTTAGTGGGATTTCTACACAGAAAACTTCAGAATCAGTTTTCCTATCTATATGAGTGGCATTCATGAAGAATATGATGGATTCCATGTTTGCATGTCATAAAGTTATCAGTTACACCTGAGAATGCAAGAATTCAACAGCGCTGTCTTAATGTTTCCAGAGCCTAAATCGGCTCTTTCCCTCGTCAAAGCTGTCTGTGTGTGTCCAAAATCTCAGCATTCACATTTAGTGGGATTTCTACACAGAACACTCCAGGATCAGTTTTCCTGTCTATATGAGTGGCATTCATGAAGAATATGATGGATTCCATGTTTACATGTCATAAAGTTATCAGTTACACCTGAGAATGCAAGAATTCAACAGCACTGTCTTAAGGTTTCCAGCGCCTAGATCGGCTCTTTCTCTCGTTAAAGCTGTCTGTGTCTCTACGAAATCAAAGCATTCACATTTAGTGGGATTTTTACACATAACACTCCAGGATCAGCTTTCCTGTCTATTTGAGTAGCATTCATGAAGAATATGATGGATTTCATGTTTACATGTCATAAAGTTATCAGTTACACCTGAGAATGCAATACTGTTCAACAGCGCTGTTTTAACGTTTCCAGCGCCTAGATCGCCTCTTTCCCTCGTTAAAGCTGTCTGTGTGTGTCCAAAATCTCAGCATTCACATTTAGTGGGATTTCTACACATAACACTCCAGGATCAGATTTCCTGTCTATTTGAGGAGCATTCATGAAGAATATGATGGATTTCATGTTTACATGTCATAAAGTTATCAGCTACACCTTAGAATGCGATACTGTTGTAAAGCGCTGTTAAGCGTCAGGATCTGCTCTAAGTCCTCGTCAGAAGCTTTCTCTGTGTCTGAGAACTGAGTTTTTGTCACTCATTGTCCTGTCTATACAGAACACTTCAGGATAGGTTTTCCTGTCTATTTGAGTAGCATTCATGAAGAATGTGATGGATTTCATGTTTACATGTCATAAAGTTATCAGTTACACCTGAGAATGCAATACTGTTCAACAGCGCTGTTTTTTTGTTGAGTTCGTCTCCTGAACTCGCGTGTTGGTTTGATGAAGGAAACAGGACACTCTTTCAAAGTTCAAATCCCCGTATTTATTAAAGCTAACAGCAATAAAGCATTAGAAAAAGGAGATCGTTACAGAGCTCTGGGCCAAACTTTCTCTCCCTTACCACAACATGCAGTTGCGCCAGTTCATGAAGTCTGACTACCTACCACTCCCTGACCCAGTCTTTTCATAGTCTTACACAGAAAAAAATAATACAATGTGGGTTGATTCTCTTATCAGTCCATGCCGCTGTCTCCTTGCTTTGCTCCTCCACGTGTTCTCTGTTTTGTTTCACCTCGTGTTATCTGAGACTCCTACCCTCGTGCTGGTGGCTCTGTGAGAGATTCACACAAAGAGAGACAATACCCTACTCTATTCCTTGTTTTCTGTCTTACTTTTCCGGGATGTCTGCCATATAAGGAGTTGTGGCCTTCAAACAATATCATAAGTTCAGTCTGTCTCTTCTTCTTGCACAGCAAATTTTATGAAAAAATCACTTAGTTATAAGCATATTATGATTACATCAACAATATACACATTGTTTTATTAAAGCAAACAGATTAATATAAAACCTTCTACACTAACGGCTGGTACCATTTAAGTTTTATTTTATTGCATCCCCTAACTTTGTAGCACTTTTTATTCACATGGAGAGGAATAATATTATTTTAAAAGATAGAAAGAAATAAGAAATGGAATATAAGAGCCGCCTGAATTTTTTTTAACTTCCTTTAAAAATATAGGAACCCTTTAAATTAAAAACTATTTTAAATAAAAAAACACGCAATAAATTAGGGAACTTATGTTTTATGATAATTTTTTCAATTTAATTTTCAACTTATAATTGAATAATATATTTATCATATATTTAGCTCTTAACTTTTTCTGTTAAATATTTTAAATTTTATTTATTTATTACATACAGATACCGTGAACATGTAAGATGAAAACTTATTTTAGTAACTATATTTCTGAACTTTTAAACACTTTTTTATAGCACTTATTACTTGATGTTATGTGCCATTTATTACATAAATTGCATGTTTCCTTTATATATTTTAATCATTACTAACCTTGTCTTGTTTTAGTGCTTATATGTTTTAATAGCGGTATCTCTATGTTCCATATTTATTTATCTTATTTTTTCTATTAATAATTCTATATATTAATTGATTTCTTTTACATATTCTATTAATTTTTTTCTTATTGGAGAAATTGTCATTTTAACATATTTTATCCCTCTTTATCCAACAGTTGGGAGAGTTAATGAAAGTCAGGAGAATTTTATAATAACTGAAACTCCCGCTGCCCCCCTGTACTATTATTCCTTTTCCCTGTATTTTTATTTATTTATTTATTAGTTTTTTTAATTCTTTTTATTCTTTTATTCTTTGATTTTTTTTATACATTTTTGTTTTTATTTATTTAGGGATATATCTTTTAACCATACATAAATGGTTTTAATAAAGAAAATCCCAAAGTGTTTTTTTAACATCTATGATAACCTTGTGCCAGAGCTGTTTTAACCCCAACCTAATCTATCTCCGCCTTGGGAGCAATGGTGTCCAGCCCCGTGTGTAATTCCCCCAACCAGGTCTGCCAGGGTAGCGCAGTAGGACGAGGTGTCCAGAAGCCCCTCGTTCACCCGTCCTAAAGACTCCTGTGCCAAGCTGTGTAGTAGGACCAGGCATCCAAGAGCCCCTCCACCACTCTAAACCTAAGGTCTTCGTCTATCTTCAATCTGGGCCTCGTCATCGCTGTTATTCCAACACCATTGCTCCCAGGGCCTTCATTTTTTTTTTTTACTTTATTCCTTCCAGGTTCCATTCTGTAACAATCTTACTTCAGTAAAAGCTGGTTCACATACAAATCTAACCTCAGTTGTGAGTATAGATATTCCATTGGATTATATAAGTTTAACATTCAGTAATAATGCATCATATATTTTACTACAACACTCTCTACAGCAGAAGGCCCGCAGCCTGTACAGTACTTTGCAGTATAAGGCCACAGACACCTGCACCAATGCACCCTCACTTTATTCCTTTACTAGCTTTTATGACTATGTTTCCTGTTTTTATTTCCTAATTAGGTTTCTCTTTTCTTTGATTTTAGTTTCTATTCTGTGAATTTTGGCACCAACCATTCAAAGTCAGTTCCTTGTATGTGTGAACATACTGAACTTGGCGCCCAGTAAAGTGCATTTTCTAGCTATTAAATAAATTAAAAAGAAAAAAAAAACTTTTGATAAAAGAGGGATAAATTGTCAAAGCAGTTTAGGTACATAGGCAGTACAGATGCTGCTGGGTCACATCTGTATTATCACTGAATCTCAGTCTGTCAGTTCCTAATTTGTAGGTTCTTGCATTCTGGGTCCATGTGATGGAGCTGACTGAGAAGAGACACTGTAACACTGTTGTCAGCTCATGTTACAACATGGTGACAGAAACAGTGAGAGGGCTGAGAGAGAAGTTCATACTCTGCCTCCTTCCTCGCGTCCACACAGTTGACCAGTCATGATGTTGTGGGTGTGAATGACAGTTTTTATAATCAGACAGGTGTAGAAACAGCCACACACAGGAACCTCTGAGGTTGAAAAGGTGAGTGTGTGTGTGTGTGTGTGTGTGTGTGTGTGTGTGTGTGGGGTGGGGTGGGGGGGTATCTACCCTGTTACCTCAACCTTGCTAAGAAGGCCTCAGGATCAGGGTAAAATGACCTCCCACTCTTAATCATCACCACAGCTTGCCCACACAGGTAATTGATATTTAAGTGACATTAATGTCTGTAGATGTGAGATAAACCAGATGTCTCAACAACAATTTCCTCACTTTAAAACAGATCAACTACTGAAATCAACCAAATTCATGAGTCAGTTACTGAAAAGCTGTGTGTGTTGCAGGGAAGCGTGGCTTGTGGTCTGACGTGAACACTGACGACAGCAGCATGCTTGCAGTCAGGAAAACACCTTCTTTTGCATCTGCAGCTTCCGCAGCTCTGAGCACATGAGCTCACTGAATCAAACACAGTCTGAGGACCTGGGGAGAACCCGGAGAACTGACCAGTCCTCAGGGAGCCAACACATAGTCTGAGGACCTGTGAGAGGACAGGCACAGGAGGTAAGGGCTCATTGAGGTTCATTTAGAGCTTTTACAGACTGATGATCACAGTACTGAATGTCACATACCACCCTCCTAAGATGTGATGCTGGTTCCTCTATAGCTCAGTTTGTTCTTCTTTTTTCTGGTTCTGTTCACAGTGACTGAAATAAAAATAAAAAAAGAATAAATAACTGACAATTTGAAGTATTGTGAAGGATTTTCTGTCCACTGGGCAGTAGAATTTTTGATTTCATTTTTGATTGTGTATGTAATTGCTGTCTCTGTGTGACTAATAAAACACACACACTTTAAAGACAGTTAGTTAATACTCTTTATTAAACCACTCAACACTTAACACAGCCAAGCAGTATACTGTAAACAGGGGGTGGAGCAGCACATTACCTGGGGGTACCAGGATTTACTCGACAAAGATTCTGGGGTGCAGCAGTCTTAATACGTCTGTGATTTTGTGGTCAGTTTGATACACGATTTTTGATGCTACAAAACCCATGAGCCTCAGGGGCTGTTGCTGTGGAGAAGGGGCCAAAATTAAAATTCTTCATTGTTACAGCTTTTTAAAACTGATACTACTACTACTACTCAGTTTTCTTTACTTTGGACCAATGTGTCAGACAGAATCAGCTGTTTACAAAAATCACCAATGAACATGCTCCACCATCTTCTGGTAACTCAGCGAGGTATTACTTGTAATTAATGACTCAACATTGTTGATATTCAGGTCAGATCCCTGATGGATCTAGATCTTTAGACACAACCATTATATTGCCCTCCATCATGGAGACACAGCTGAATGAGAGAAATGAATGACTGCAGCACCCTGAAGTCAGTTTGATCTTTACTTTACTGTATCCTTCCACTGAAAGGTGAAGTCCTGACATCATTCCTGTTAGGCTGCTGCTAGACCAGCCTCTGTGACTCAGTGCAAACTGGTAACAAGGATGTTGTTCATCAGTTCCTCTGAAAAACTAGTCTGGTGGTTTACCTCCTTGTTCCTCTGTGGAGGAGGAGCTCCACTGTTTCCAAAATTTTTGAAACATATCAGTGAGTTAGTTATGAGTAGTTCATTTTGACATGTATCATCCTGTTGCCCCAAATAGCACCAAATGTGGATTATTCCGTCACTGAAAATAGTCCACAACAAATGCTCCAAACTAAAAAAATCACCTGTTTGAGTAACATTTAATAGATAATACTGTGAGCAATGAGAAAATAGCTGCTCCAGGTGCATGGTTCAAAAAGGTTTTACTTAATCTCTTAATTACTCATGGGAGTGTTTTGGGTGTAACATACAATAAATTTTTACTTACTGTTGGAGCCAAATTCTAGTGGTCATTAGAGGAACTGCAGTTTTTGGCAATTCAGTGTTGGCATAATTATTCAGTCCTGGAGGTTGCTGCTTGGTCCTGAGGGTCAAAGAAGGGCTGTGTGAATCAACGCGCTGCTCACAGCTCTACAGTGAAGTAACAGATCCAAATCCAAACAGAGCACATCTTTTATGTTACATTATGAGAAGAGTGTACAGATCTTCAGTTCATTATGAAACTGTGGTGAATTTAGGTGATGGATGGGGAACACTGTGAAGGATTTACCAGGTAGTAAAAAGAAAGCTTCTCTACAGATCTTTATCAGCAAGGCAACATTATACAACACACAACATCTTACAAAGAAGCTCTGTCTAGTCTTAAGTCTTCAAGTTTTTTTTTTTTTTATCTGACATGTTTTTGCAGATTTACATGTTTAGTATGAGGTGGTGTGCTCAGAGCTGAGAGCCACAGAAAATGCTGAGACACGTCAGAGGTTTTGGTGATTTTAGGGGATTTACTGACACTAACTGACATCAAACACAGACTTATTCTTCAAAAGCTTAAAACAGTGATTAATTTATTGGTATTAAAACACACACAAGCTACAACTTGTGTGTTTACTATACTGTATGTAATTTTAATGTCTTGCTTCTTCCAACACTCTCTTCTGATGTCATATTGCAACTTTTTATCTGAAACCCCTGTCCATCGTCACAGCTTGCTGCTTGACTCATCCTAACTTTGTGACATTTAACCCACGTCTGTCTGAGGGCTTTAAAATATCAATATATAATAATTAAAAAAAAAGACCTTCCCTGTTCAGAAGTATGGAGAGAAATAGAGACTGACTTTTTGTCCCTCTGAGAGGAGGTGGCTGCTCACTTGTTGAATCATATGTTTACAATTACAGAGTTTCCTTATTTATTTACGATTTCCTGCTGCAGACAGTTCGTCTGTTACCGCAGTGTTTGCTTCACATCCTGCTCAGCGACATAGCTTACCTCTCTGTCTGTCACCTCCGGATCTGTTATAACTCTGACATGTAAGATTGTCTGTCGGAGCTTCTGCACATTCAACAGGATGAATCAACAAGTAGACCAAACAACTTTATAAAAACCTGCACCAAAACCAGATGGATGAAAGGGAAGTGAACAGATGAACATGCATTTAGGGGAACTATGCATGGAAATCATAACTCACTATTTCATGCAGAATATTATAAACTGTTGCATACTCTATTTATAAAACTACAAATGATTAGAATAGTGATATAATTGACTTTAAAAGGCTACTTCAGTCCCCTTTCATTTCGTAACTTTATCCAGTCTGTTATTTTATTAGTCAATTTATATCATAACCATAAATAATGGGACAGTTCCACAGGGTTGTAAGTTGTGAAATGGATTGGTAGCAAAGTGATGTGTATAGATGTGGGACAAAAAGGTAAACTCAAAACTTGCATTCAAAAGTTCTTGAGTCTTAAACAATTAATAAATAAATAAATACATTTTCCAAAGTTCAACTTATGGTTGATTATGAATATTTACTATTTAAGTTCATAGCAGACAAGAGTAGGAAAACAACAAAATTCCACATCTAGTTTATATTTGAAGGGAAAAGAAGTGAATCCAACCTCTGCAGCAATTAAAAATGAAAAAATGTAACTTTAAAAATGTCAATCCTCTGTTACTTTTTACTTAATCAACTTAAAATAATAGGAAACATTACATAGAAATTGTTGTGCGTCTGTCCCTGATGAACAGCCTCTTCCTGCAGATCACTTCAGGTTCTGAGATGTTTCAGTCTGTCCTGCTCATACAGCAGGATGAACAGCTACCCACAGGTTTTCAGCAATGGCCAGGTCGGGGTGGGGGGGTCTGTGGGGGCTGTTCCACAAGTTCAGCTCTGGTGGATGCTTTGGATCACTGCCCTGTTGTAGAAGCCGATATCTTTTCTCTTTCAGTCTCTTGACTGACTGCAGGAAGTCAGCATCAATAAATGTGCTGACATGTGGTAGAGTCCATTCTTCCCTCAATCTATGCAGTGCTTCCTGACCCTCTGGCTACCACACACCCCACACAGCAGATTATTTCCATCTCCATGCAACATGTTGGCAAAGGAGGCCTTACTAAGAATTGACTTAGTGCAGTTACTTTTGTACATATCACAGTTACAGTTTTTAAAGTTCATAACAAAGTGCATAACATTTGACGAGAGGCTCATTTGTGTCATGTAAAATAAATTAAAAAACTGTATTAGCATTACAGCGTTAGCATTTAAAAGTATGTTTTCTTCCCACCAGCCTCTGCTCTTTCTGTTTCTAACCAGATTGTGGAGCTCACTGTGGTTCAGACATCCGAACCACAGTCAGAGCAGCTGCTGAAGATACAGACTTCCACAGACATCGTCCACAGTAAGAACAACAACCTCGTGTTATGTTTGTTTCTACTCAAACACCATTTTGGAACTTTATTTGCTGAATTTTATTTAATTTTGAATTTAACAGTAAAAGTATTTGCCATGAGTAAAAGTAAATAGGCGCTTGATGCTTTGTTTTTTTCAGCTCCAGGTGAGCACTGCACATCCTCATGATGCCTCCTTCCTCCAACTTCAGTGCTGGAGGAGCTGAGCAGGGGATGGAGTGTATTGTCAACGACCAGATGGGACCCTTCACTGTCCTCTACATCCTCATCTTTATTGTCAGTCTGCCTGGAAACCTGCTTTCTGTGTGGGCCTTCATCCACAGTCCCAGAGCACAGGTAAGAATTTCTGCTGAGTGAAACTGGAGGGGGCTGGAGGTGAGATCAGAACACATCAGGTATGGTGTGAGATGAGATGAGATGAAATTAAAGCAGATGAAGAAATTTAAAAATATGTCAGATGAGACTGAACTGAAGTATGTGAGATGTCATGAGATGAGACAAGATGAGCTATGAGGGTCTCAGGTGAGAGGAATCAGTTCAAGAAGATCTTTCTTTTTAAAAACTATTGCATTGACGTGATATCACATGAGCTGAGATGACAAACATGAAGTGAGATGAGACAAGATAAGAGGAGGTGAGGAAACAGGATATTGTGTCAGATGAGACATCTGAGGAGTTGTGAAGAAGAAGGAATTATGTGAGATCAGATAAGATTGGTCACAATGAAATAAGATGTCATGACATTAGATGATGTCAGGTGAGTTGAAATGAGAGGTGGGAGAATTTATATCAAATTGAGCTTTTACTTGATCAGATTTGATGCAGTTTTATGTGACATGATATCGAATGAGACTTAATGTAACTATGCAACATGACCTGGGGTGAAATATATTAAGATCGCGAGAGATGTGATGAGAGAAAGTAAAGTGAGATGTAATGAAATAATTCTTAGATGAGGTGAGATTATGTCGCAGGCGAGAATTTAACTCAAGAACAGATTTTTTTTTTGGATTGTACAGTTAGGTGAGTGATAGGAGATAAAGTGAGATTAAGTGAGATGAGATCAATTAGATGTGATTAAAACACATCAAGGAACCTAAAAAGAGATGTTATGAGATAGAATAGAATTACAAGGTGAAATGGTGTATTATATTGCAAGATGAGGTGAGATGTCATGAGATGAAAAAATAACAGAAATAATTCAAATGAATAGAAGAGATGATTTCACGAAGAACGAGATGAAACGAGATGGGATGAGTCGAGTCAGGTCAGGATTTATGGAATTTATAGATAGGATTAGAGAGGATGGAATAAGGTGAGATAAAATGAGATGAAATGATGATGTGTTGACATGAGACGATCTAAAATGTGACCATTACATAAACAAACTTAGATGAAGTCACAAAGTTTAAGTGACACATGATAACAGGAAGAAAATGAAAAGACAAGGACGGTTAAGATCTAACCAGATGAGATGAGATAAATATTACATCATGTTAAGTGAAACAACTTTATTTAAAGAGCACCTTTCATAAAAGAAATATAGCTCAAAGTGTTTTACAGTAAAAATATCAAACAGTACAATAAAATAAGGGGCAAATAGAACAACAATGAAAATAGACAATAGAAAGACAGTAGATGGTAAAATATGTAAATTAAAATAAAAACAGAAACCAATAAGAATAGTAAAATGTGGGGAAATTAAATAAAAGCCAAGTTAAATAAATAGGTCTTCAGCTGTGGTTATGGAAGATAGCTCCACGATTAACTTGTCCTGCCCTGAGCTTAGCCTGCAATCAAGTAACTGTATAAGTGTAATACTGTAAGTATCTGTCTTCAGTTTTGCAAGCGTGGGACTGCAATCCACACACACAGCCATGTTTGTTGTCAGAACATGTAGCACATAGCTGAAATGTCTACAGGTGGTCTCTTACCTCTGATACAACATAGCCGGTGATTAAAACTGCTAAAAGCACTGAAGAAACAGTTCATTGTTAAAATTCAGCCTTATGGGGCGTCGTGTGGCGTAGTGGTCTAAGCAGGCGTCCCATGTGTAGAGGCTACAGTCCTCGCTGCAGTTGGCCCCAGCTCAAATCCCACATCAGACAGCCTTTCACTGCATGTCATTCCCACACTCTCTCTGCCTCCCCGTTTCCTGTTTCTCTCCACTATACTGTCCAATAAAGGCATAAAAAGCCCCAAAAAAATATACTGAAAAAAAAAAAAATTCAGCCTTATACTTATGCTGTTTGGTGATCAGCCACTGCGCAGACGTTAATTCAGCTTGTTTTACTGTGTATTTTAAGTCCATATGCGTAATATGACTAAAATCCTTCATTCTGTTAAAAGACGCAGTTAAAAACAACACAGGTTTAAAAGTAAATTGTTAAAATGTGTCTTAAATTGGAAAAAAAAACATCTGTTTTTTTAAGAGCATATCTGGCTAGGAACCACAATGCAGACACATGACCAGCAGGCTGCGTACAGTGCCTTGGTTTAAGATGTGATGTGGTGAAAGCGAGATGCTGTCAGGTACGATAAAAGGATTTCAGGTGAGAGGAGATGAAAGCTCAGATTCTCCACTTAAGATTATGTGAATTGAAATGAGATTAGACAAGATTAGGTCATATCACAGAGGAAGATGTGAAGTCATGTGAGATAAACTGATACATGTAACTGTGCAGCAGCAGAGCACCAGCGTCTACCTGGTCAACCTGCTAGTGGCCGACCTCCTGCTGCTGCTCGCTCTGCCCTTCAAGATTCTGAAGGACCTCGGGGCGGCGCCGTGGAGCTTCATGGTGTTTCACTGCCAGGCCAGCGCTGTCACCATCTACATCAGCCTCTATGCATCCATCGCTTTCCTCGCACTCATCATTACTGACCGCTACCTGCAGGTACATTGGGGCTGCCTCACCTTTCTCTGTAAACTCACGACAAAGGTGAAATATACCACTGTCCTATTTTTCAGTGGTGTAACACTCATCGATTCATTTTTCAAACTGTCTGTCTCAGCTGGTATATTTCAGCTACTGTCCTCCTACTTCCTCTCCATCAGGTGATAGCATAGACAAATTAATTGCTGTTATAACAATACCTGGAATCATTACCTGAGAACATTTCCTGCTGAGCCACATATGGAGAGAATGGGTAATACAATTATTTGGTACACATTAACAATTGAATGCAACCCAATACAACAGCCCTGCAATAAATCCAACCTTTCTGAGATGAGTTGAATCAAATTACCAGGTTCTATTAGCTGGAAACATTTCAATCATTAGGAATCTTTTTCTGGACACAGTGAATGTTAACCCTAGTGTCATTGTCAGAACATGTGGATGTGAGTCAGTGTTAAGCTGTTTCTGGGGAAGGTGGTCTTGGTTGCTGATGGGTCTCCTCTCCTGCAGGACTGCCACACGATGCGCTTTCTGCGGTTGCAGGAGGTCGGCTTCGCCCGGCTGCTGTCTCTGGTCATCTGGCTGCTCCTGCTGCTCATCATGGTGCCCAACATGGCTCTGCCCATACAGCAGGTCCAGGTACAGTAACTCCTCTGTACTTGAAAAGTGTTGACTGGACGCTCCAGTTGCATTCTGTTTGTGTTTCAGACATGCATTATTAATAAATATCAACATATATGAACTGTAAAACATCCCTCGGTTGTTCTGTTCTCAGGTGCAGCAGTATCTCAGCTGTTCATCCCTGAAGAAAGACATCAGCCTTCACTGGCACGCCCTCACTGTCTTTCTCTGCACAGCTTTGTTCCTCAACGCCTCCGCTGCCGTGCTACTCTCCAGCGGATTGGCTCTCAAAAGACTCCTGGGCAGTCGCAGCAACACCAAACTCTGGGTCGACTCAAGGCACGTGGCAAGGAGCGTGACAGCCGTGGCGCTGGCCTACATACTCAGCTTTGTTCCATACCACGTCGTACGGACACCATACACGCTTGCCCAGACCGAAGTCATCAAAGACTGCCAGATCAAGCGGCAGCTTTTTCTGGGGAAGGAGTCAACGCTGCTGCTGAGCGTGCTGCACCTCTGCTTTGACCCCCTGCTCTTCTTCTACCTCTACACACCTTTCAGACACACAGTCAGGAAGATGTTCTCCTGCAGCAGAGAACAGACAGGCAGCGATGCAGAGGAGCAGGCTGCAGAGGAAATGATACAACATACAACTTCTGTACAGCAAGAGCTTGCGGTCGAACCACAGATGCCAACAACTACTTCAAATAATGAATGTTGAAGTACTGAGTGTAAAACAACTTGAAGCAAGACTCCAGTGCATGTTTAGCCAGTGCATGTTTAGCCTAGCTTAGCAGCAGGACTAAAAATTCAGAAAGTGATAGCCTAAAACACACCTTTCAATTCCTCCAAGAGTCCAAAACTCCACTCCACACCCTGAACTCCAAGCTGCCAATGCCAAGACTCCTGGACTCAGTAAGTAAGAAACCTGAGATAAACTTGAAATCAATTTGACTTTTATTTTTAATCCACTGTTTATTCAGTATTTAATTGTATGTATAATCCTGGTTGTAAATGTGATGGGTTGGTGTTAGTTTTGGAGAGTCTTGTTAATATAGGGACTAAATTGAGTCAGTATCAAAATCTAAAGTGAACAATATCTTCTGATGCTGTTAAAGGGTCTTTATAAGCTGGAGGAACACATACAATATAATGCTGTTTGACAATCTATAAGTCATAATAATACTTGAATGTATGTATGTCAGTGAATCTTAAATTTTGAGGTAATAAACAAACAAAACTAACAAAGTGTAGATTTTAGCCTGTCATTCTGTGGTTGAACCAGCAGAGAGCAGCAGTGACCACTGTTCATCACTCTGTTCTCCATCATTCATCTCCATTCGGTCTTTGTACACTCACATTATAATAGACTTATCATGAACATGTAAGACAGTGTTCGATTTGTTGGAAAGTGTGTGTATATACAGGATTGTGCAAAACATGTTATTTTACCAAATGCTATGGGGGGGTACGTTGCAGTTTACAAATAATAGTCATAGTAGTCAGTCATTGTAGTTATTACAAACAACTGTCCTTGCATTATTAATGAAAAGGATGTTAATAATAACTAGAAAATTCCAGGGAAATTTTGAGTGCCAGGGGGGTACTGCCGGGATGAGTACATGATTTATTTCTAGTGTTCAAAAGTCACCCTGATCATATTCTGGTTTTGAGAAATGTCTTGATATAAAAGACTCTGATATAAAACAATGTCACATCCCCAAATATGTCATATTCTGTGTTGTTTTATTTAATAAAACAAGAGGCAACATGTCTTCAAACTGGCACTTAAAGGGTTAAAATCCTGAAAACTAATAACATTTGGTAGGTTTGAGCAGAACTGAAGTGGTTTACGAGATGTATGCAAAAAAAAGCAGAAAAAAAATATTGATATATGATGATTTTATAGCATTTTCTTTGCGTGTCCTTTTTTGGACGCGAGGAACCCCAGAGGGTACAAAATGTGTTACCAGTGTATAATAGACCTGTAACAGTAACTGACATTAGATTTTAAAAATATGTCAAAAAAGACACTTTCTTGCAGAAATCCATACCTTCAGCTGTAACACAGCCAAAATGATCAGCAAATCAAAAAAGAAAAGTGAAGAAAATGTCCAAAAAAGGATAGAGGGACCCCTGAGGATTAATAAATCTCCTGAACTGCTATTTAAATTACCACTATTATGTTTTTTTCTGTGCTAAATTTAACATTACTGGGGAGGAGAGCAACGCGACTAGAAGTGACAGCGAGAGAGGGCTAGTAGCTTCTCCTCTCCTCTGTCTCAGCGGAGACTGTCACAACTTCATTCACTCTTTTAACAAAACAAAAAAAAAAGCAATGAAGGAAGCAGTAAATGGACTTACATATTTAAGACCTAACTAAATGTAATTTAAGACCTAACATGCGGCTAATGTAAAGCTAGCGGAGCTTGGAGAGTTGGTTATCTGGTTGCTAGGCGCACGCACGCACGCACACAGGTCAGGAGCTGCTGTTGCCATGGCAATGTGAAAATCTGCCCAGAATTTGGCTTCTACATGGCTTCAAACAATTGCAAATTATGAGAAAACCGTTACTTCTTTTCAAAAACCGAAAACACCGTGACAGCAGTGAAGCCAGAAGTTTCTTACAGTCTCTCTTCAGATATTCCTTAAAATGAGTGAGTAAGCTCAGTGCGAAGACAGAGTGAGATTCTTTTGAAAAAAAAAAGACGATTACATTAGGTGTCAATGAGAGTGAGACAGGTATTGCTGCCGGACTCGGCACCCCCGTTTAAATTTTGTGCAGACCCTGCCTGTCAAAGTTACATTTTATGAATCCCAACAACTATGTCTACATTTTGAGAAAAAATTATTTGTCTCCTTTTTACAGTTTGGCCGTGAGCTCGAGTTAAAAATAAAAATAAAGGTTATTTTTTACTGCTTAACACTCCAGCCAACTGACGCTGTCACTCTAACTTTGAAGAAAAAGTGATTTCCACTTCCACTTATAGACAAAGGTATTATTCATTATCATGAAGTTATTGTTAATGTTCTCAATCCAATCAGCTGAGGGTTTTAGAGCTTTAAATGTCCTTCCTGTCTGTAGCAACTAAAATATTAAATAAGGATTTGACACCGGAATCAAAGTAATTTGGATTTCTGAAGCAGTGATGATGCCAGGCCCCCACCTTCTGACTGTGAGATAACACCTGAAATGATCAACAACAGATTATAGTGATGGTAAATTATGTCCCGTGGTGACTGAATACTAATTACAGTTTGACAAAGCATTTTTGGTTGGAGACAAAAGAAACTGATAATCAGATAATCAGACTGTGTTATTTCAAACTGGTCTATTGGATTACACTCTAAAACCCACAGAAAATATATGAAATACATGGATACATTCAATGAGCTGCTGTCAGGAAATATAGTATATAGTGCACTTGTACCATTCAAATCCAAGCTGTAAACAGTATACAGACAAACACAGAAAATCTGAAATAATCTTGTAAATTAAGGGGAGCCAAAAAAAGGATCTCCAACTCAGAGGAGATTTCAGTCTCTAACCAGAGAGGATTTAAAGATTATGCACTCTCTTCTCTGCCACGCTCCTCCCAGCCAGAATATTTAAATAAATATGCAGTGTGGGGAGTTGGGGTGAGATGGGGGCAAACAGCTGTGCGGAGTCTTGGCAAAGTAGTATGTGATGACATGTGAGCCCCACACCCACCCCCAAAACAATGAGCTGGAAGATCACAGAGGTCTTCAGACTTACCAATTTGAACCTCTGGCCACATGTGTACCTCCTGGACCTGAGGCCTCGAGATGTCCAACAGTGGACATGAGACGTAAGGGTACAGAGCTACAGAGGTGATGATCTCCCTCAGCCCAGGTGATGATGGAGTAATCAGTCACTTGTGTCCCTTTTTTAATTCAGCTTCCTTCCACAAATATTTTGGCGCGATCCACCACGCTGACTGTCAGACAGTGTTCAGCTTTTCAGACTTGCAGCTGTTGCCACAGTTGCAAGGGTCAATGCATTAAATAAACCTCAGAGTCTCTGCTATTTTGTCCCTGTTGAGGAAGGGCTACTGAGTTCTGCTTAACTGCCTATTTGAAGGAGATGCATACAAGCTAGTTTTATATCAGCAGGAGCGGTTCACTACGCGCAATGTTTCTAATCCTGGAAAAATAACCTGTGGTGACTTTTTGGCAAACAAAGGGAATGTGTTTTTGTTCGTGCTCAGCCCCAGACATCAAACACTTTCTGGTGTAAAGCTTTAAGGTCATTTCTGTACTTTGTCACCTTGTGTTTTCACATGTGATCATGTCACACTCACTGACCAATCAACATGCTACATTTAGCAACAAGCTAAGGAAAGGTGGGAAATTTGTCTATTGAACTGCCTTACAATATTGGAAGAAAACAGTGTATAAATATATATAAAGATGTAATTATGAAAGAAATGTGTGTGTATTTTTTTTCATAATTACATCTTTTTACCAAAATCGTAACATTTTGCAAATGATTTGTCGGCCCACTTGCAATACCTTCACTGGGATCCACTGGTCTAAAACATCTGGTAACTTCATAGCTCATCAGATAACTGCATATTTCAGGAAAATCTTTCAAATGTGGAGACAGATGCTAAACTTGGCACAAATCCTCCTTAGGTACTACTCTTTTGATAAAACACTTTAAAATTCAAGATGGCCACCATTTCTGGCAATGATATGTTATTTTTTGCAATAAGTTCATCCACTGTTTTCCCGTATGAATAACCAAAGTGTTAAATAATACATTTTAATAATGTAGAGAAATTTAGTACACGTAATGATATTACATCAAAAATATTACTCACAAAAAAAAACCTCACTAACTTGCCTAGCACTAGAGTATTAGCCTAGCGAGCCTATGACAAGAAGACAAAAGACAAGTAAACAAGTAGCCTGTTGACTCCTACAGAACTTTGGTTCATCATTCATAATAAATGGTTAGATAATACATTGTGTTTTATGGAGAATTAAAAATAACAAAAATGAAGCTCTGAGGAAATGTAAAAGTTGTGAATGTGACATCCTCATTGTGAAAACAAAGGATTCAATTACAAAATCATTTAAAGTTGTCCGGTGGGTAAAATTCTGTGGTAAAATATATGTTTCCTTTGCCAGAAATGGCGGCCATCTTGAAATTTTAATATTTCAAGTGGCTAATGGGATTTTTTCAAATGAATGGCCCTAGGGGTATAAATTTTGGTGCATGTGTCCACATTTGAAAGATTATGGCAATTATCTGCTACACTATCATGTCCACATACTCTCACTTTCACTTTAGGTTTATTTTTTCACTCATTTAGGTTTACATTCAGTTAGAGGCAAATTTTATACCATTAAACAACCAGCACAGGTTGGTTTTCATGAAGGTTTACGAGCACTTTTTAGCTGCGTTATTTTTTAAGTTTAACTTATTAATAAGCTGTCTGTCTAGTAATGATTTGTTGTTCATTTAGTTCATGGGTTTTTGTTCACATTTAATCTGAACTACTCAGTTTGTATGTTCCCCTCATATGTCATTCATTAAATCAGGTGTCTTTGTTGAGTCCGTTGCGTTCAGCTCTTTTTCACTGACCTCTTCCAGGGCCAAACTGGTACTCTGCCTTTTTTAACTTTTTGTGTAAATGAAAACAAAAAAAATGTTTTTTTCAAAAGGAGGGTTTATCAATTCAATACCAGTTATACTGATTTGCAATTGGTGTTATTTTTACACATACAGCAATGTGGTCTGTAACAATGAGGAATTAAAACCACATATGTCTGTAGTGGACACAGGGATGAAGACTGACATACATCTGAACCATCTGACCCTTGACTAAAAAAGACAACACAAAAACTGTCAGACTGTTACTTTAAGTGATTCTCGACTGATGCTGAAGTCACAGCTGGTGGGTGATGTAGTTTTCACATAAATCAGCCAGTTGAACTCATCAGCCTGTGGATCATGACGGTTTCTCTTTTTTGGTGTCATAGTTTCAGCCCAGCTGGCTGCTGTGACCTGGCCTCGCTCTCCCAGGACCCATTTAATAGGAAACATCTGGACAGTGTGTGTGAGTGTGTGTGTGTGTGTGTGTGTGTGTGTGAGAGAGAGAGAGAGAGAGAGAGAGATGACTATGTGCACTCACTGTGTCCTTGGTGTTGCAATAAAAAACAGCTCTAAAATTAGACCCTGAAGACTCTGATATTAGCTCACTTCCCACATATGGAACTAAACACACACACACACACACAACACACACACACACACACACACACACACACACACACTCACAAACACACACACACACACACACACACACACACACACACACACGCACACACACACACACACACACACATGGTTGTGCTGTGAGGTTTTTTCTCCTGAAACAGAGATACCAGTCATCCCTCCATCACTCACATGCCTTAACAACAGTAAGGAGGACAGGGGTTACTTTTACTGGGATATATTACAATTACTTATCAAACTAATAATTTTACAACTATTGGTGATAAGACTGACATTCTCTAATATCACTCTAGGAATGACTTTTTATATGTCCCAAAGTATGTGGACATCCCTGTGCCATATACTTAAACTTTTTGTTTGGGTCTGTTTTATCCTGGTTTGGTCTCTTTTCCAAACAAAGTGATATTTTAGACATGTCTGTCGTCAGTTTGTATTTGTCTCTTTCCTGTTTCAACATGTCACTGCCCCCGCGCACAAAGCAGACCCAAACATTTCAACTCATTCCCAATAAAGATGTCTGTTTACGTCCCAGTGACAGCCCTCTAGTGGCTGTAGGATTCATGACTAAACAGGAAACAGGAATCCTAACCAGGAATGTTTTTGTGCCTAAACTTAACCAAACTTTACCCATGGTGATGTAAGATCAGGAAACTGTAATGCTTGATTTGTAAACAGATTCTGAAAGCATTGTAGTCATTTAATTTGCTAACTATTGATATGACTGTATTCTACTTAATAATATTGGTATTTGTATGAGCACCATTCTCAGTAGTAACAGTTACTGTTATTCCTGTATCAGGTTTTCCAGTGTCATTATTCTTACTATTGTTTCTCTTACATACTTTTTGTATTGGTTGGCTACTTTTACGATGTCTGTTATTTCACAATCCACTAGTGGGTGTGTGTGTGTGTGTGAGTGTGTGTGTATCAGTTGAGCTGCTCATCTGGTTTCTATTAAAACTCTAATGGCTCTTATTTAGACTGCATCACCCTTTCCTCTCCTTACTTAATATCATTCTTCATCTCTTCCTCTCTGCCCCCTTTTCCTCCTTCCCTTCCCTTCTATTTTTGCCTCCTCTACTTCTTCAGCCCCAAGCACACAGAAATCACAAAAAGTCATTTTCATTTTGGCAAAGCTAACAACTGCCCCAGGAGCCCCAAAACCAGGTTCTGATTTATTATCTGATTTTAACACCTCTATTCTTTTAGTTGATATTATGCTCACAGTCAATCAACTGACCTAAAACTAAATGACACACAGAAAAAATTGTCAGTGTACTTGGTAGCAGGTGAAAGATAATTTACACAGTCCACAGACGCTGGTCAACTGTTGGCCAACAGTAGATTTTTAAACTGGATCCCTCTAACCTGTTAAAAGGTAATAGACACTCTTAAGGCTTCGAGTTGTTCTGTTTCCATTTCAGTCCACACAATGTGTAGCTGAGAATTTTAAGTTGTGCGTCAGCTCCTCTGCAAGGCTCCTAGGAACTATGGTTACCATAGCAACCTTCTCTGTGCAGGTTCTCTGAGACTTTTATGTGGCTCTCTGGATGCACATAATTCCAGCTTTACTTTAAAGAGGAACCCAGCACCAGGATGAATAGCTGTGTTTTGCTGTCCTGTTTGGTCCTGGTCCTGGTGCATTCAACAGGAGGGAGGAACCAAACCCAGATATGCAGGAATTCAAGTAGGCAGTTACATGAACAGGAATAGATTCAGGTACCACAGATAATAAGAAAAAAAGTAACAGGAAGGTTGGTGAGAACACCAGTCCACAGCAAAAACAACATATGAGCATCAGAGTCTGGCAAAGATTGTGGAAATGGACCGGAGTACATGCAGGGGAGCTAATGAGGGAGATGGGAACACGTGTTTAGGTGGGAGGGTCTGGTGGGTCAGGAGGGAGCAAAGTCTGAGGACATCTGGGGCCAATTTCACAAAGACAGACTTTGACTGTGTCTTATAACAAACAGACTCCAGATAGACGTCTGAATAAAGCCATTGCACAAGCAGTTTAGTTCTTGACTATCTTAAGCCAGAGTGTGGTACAAAACAGTTTTGCAAAGTTCAAAATAAATAAAATGGCTTCTTCCAGTCTTTATGCTAAGCTAGGCTAACCACGACTCCAGCTCTGACATGAGATTGATCTCCATCTTGACAACAAGCACTTTTCCCAAAATGTCAAACTATTCCTTCTTTCCTCCTTCTCTGTCTCTCAGATTTTTTGTCTTTCTTGTCACTTCCCCTCCTCTCTATTTCTCTCTGTCCTTTTTAAGTCTGATTCGTCACCAACTGCCACCAGACAACCCATTTATAGAGCGAGAGAGAGGAAGAGAGAGGAAGAGAGAGTTGGAGGTCATTTGGTGTCGTGGGAACAGCTCTAAAAAATACAACCCTCCTATCACATCACATCACATCACACACACACACACACACACACACACACATACACACACACACACACACACACACACACACACACACACACACACACACACACACACACACACACACACACACACACACACACAGCTCAACAACTGCTTTAAATTTTTGACTCTTGGTCAGTCATGTCCTCCTCCAACACACATCTACATGTCCCTTCTCTCTCTTTCTCTTTAAAAACAACAGTATCACACTGTGAAACAGTAACTTAACATATTTACACATATTCACTAGAGCTAATAATTTAATAACCATGTTGTCTTGAGACACATTACTTGACTTGAAAGTTATCCATCCACTTAATGCCAAGGTTCTGTTGCTGTGACTGGCATATGGTAGAAATCTGGCAAGAACCAAGGTCCCTCATCACATCTCCTGACCAACACCTCTTGTGGTCACGAACATGGATGCAGATTCAGGTCATACATCTTCTTCTTCCAGTAGTTATAGTGGATTTTGGTACTTTTAACATGCTTTGGATGGTTCTCCATCAGTTATGACCATATTTGCAGCTGGTAAACTATCAGTTTATTAGTAACACCTAGCTAAAACGAATCCAGTCTAAACCAACAATCCATCAGTAAATCCTCTTTCATGGTACATCTATCATTTTGTCCACCCAATTTATATCAGTGAAGAAAGGTTAAATAACAGAAACCCCTCACTGTGTAATACACTTCAACAGCAGCACAAATTACGTTCACATAACATGTTAATCACTGAACTGTAGAGGTGCTAGTTGTTGTATTATGTTCCCAGACTAGTTTTTTACTTTGTTTCCAGTTACATTATTAAAGTGATAGTTCTACCAGTTTACAGAAGCAGCAGGAGCACCGGTACAGAAGCGGAGTGATGCGCTGCTGTGAATAGGGTCATCTGCTGTTTTAGTCACTTTAAAAAATGCCCACAGAAAAAGCTAATATCAGTTGAATTGTATAATTTATTTTGAATATTTTTAACACTTTATCTGCTGTTAAACAGCCCTTACCTTTGGAATTTCATTTTCTCAACCACTGAACTACTGCTTTACGATGCACAAGTGCACCATTTGCGCATGCTGTATTACTCCACAGATCAGCTGTTTTAGTCAGACAGAGCTAAACATAGGGTGTACTTGTACATGGTAATACCAAAGATCCTCTATAACAAAAGATGACGCATTACAACCAGCACAAATGGTAAGAGATGGTATACACTTTCTGTCTCCTAAGTGGGCGCGGTCAGTATTGCTTGTTCATGTCAAAACATAGCAACAACACAATACACAACTAAATACAGTTTGAATTTATGCCTGATTTTGTTTTACCTTCTAACTTACATCTGATCAACCGAGTACAATATTACATCCGTCTAATAATAGGCCTACTCTCTGTTTTCCCTCCAAAAACAGTCCAATAATAATAACACTAAAGATGTTATTACATAAAAAAATACAAGTTTTATTTCAGTTCTAACTTTTAATTCAAGGTTGCACGTACAGGTCCCTCTAAACTTGTGTTTAAAAAGCGACATCGGCTCTACTGCAGCAGTGAAACCAGAACCGACAAAGAATGAAAAATTTAGAAAGTTCGGAAGATCTGTGGCTTGTGAGAAATTGATCCAATATTTATTTCAGTGACTTTGAGGGGAAAGAATGATAATCTGTGATCAGGTTCACTTCTCTAATTGGAATAAACAGACTCAGACCTGCTGCTGGTCTCCTAAAGGGCGCGGAGGTGGAGAATCCCACGGGACACGGATACAGGAAATGATTGTAAGTGCGACATCTCCTTTCTCAACTGTCTCTGGTTCAACTGTTGAGAAAAAGTAGTTCCAAAGATAACAGCAAGGTAATTGGTAAAAATATTCAAAACAAAGCATGTACACTTTTTTCTGTGGGCAATTGTGGCTGAAACACATTTTTGAAGATGATCCCATCCACAGCAGCTCATCACTGTACCGGTGCTCCTGATGCTTCTCTAAACTGGGAGGGAGCTGATCTGAATCTACTGCAGGTAATACACTGGCTATAGATAAGTACCTCATACAAGCCCACGTCAAATAATCTGAAGTATCACTTTAATATTAGATAACCAGCTTCATATTTACTATACAGACATGACGATGGAGTCAATCTGAACATCAAACTCTCAGCAAGAAAGAGAACAAGCATGTTTTCCAAAATGTTAAATTATTCATTTAACAAGAACACTAGGTGACCAAAACATGTCGTAATGAAAATATCTCCACCATCACGACAGAAATAAATCCAAATGGAGCTAAAGATAGTGAGAGAAAGAGAGAGTGAGAGAAGACAAGAGATGGAAAGATAGAGGAAGAGTGTAAATAATAGAGGATGAAGGAATGGAGAGAGAGAGATGAGAGAGGGGGGCTCACAGTGAATTAGAACTTGTTTTCTATAAAGAGCCTGAGAAATATTAAACTGCTGAGATGGAAAATACTTTAGTGTTTGTGTATTTGTCTTGAGTACCCAGTCGTCTGACCTCTTCAACCGTCTGACTAAACCACGGAGAAAATAACAGGCAGATAGCTGCTGATGTTAGTCATCAGTCTGACTGAACAGATACAGTTTCAGCAAATCTGACCATCCACAGGGGCTGTTTATAAATTATGCCACGTGTACACTTCGTGTTGAGTGATGCAGTAACATTAACAGGGCAATCTGGAGCGGATCAAAATGAGGCTTCATTCTAAAATACCAGTTTGACCAATTATATCACACAGAAGGAATTAGAAATAAAGACCCCAGTCACTTTTTGAGGAAGTACAATCATTTAAAACTGTTGTGGATGACACAATAAAAAATGTTTTGAGAGAGTAACGGCCAATTCAAAAAGTCCAACACTCAGCCACCCACTGGTGTAATTTCATCACTCACTCACTCAGTCAGAAACAACTGCGCTCCAGCATTACAGGGTGATGTACTTTCTATACAGTTACTATTCCTGTGTTCCAATTCAGGGCGGCATACTTCACATCCCTCAGAGTTTACGAAGGTGTGGCCCTCTGCAGTTGTTGTAGACCCCGAAGGCCTAACCGAAATGAGACAGTCTGGTCTATGGAGGGTTTTCCCTTTGCATCACCAGTTGTGCCCTACCATTGCATCACAAAGTGTGGGTCCATTTGCCAAGCAATCTTGACAACAAGTACATTTAAAAAAAAAAAAAAAAACTTGAGGTTTTAAGGCCCTTGGTTGAAGCTGTTGAACTGAGCTGAAATCCAATATTTACACTTAACAGTGTAATCCTCAGGCTCTCTGTCTGTGTTGTTTCCTTCCATGTTATTTTCATTACCATCACGCAATGAATCTTGGCTTGAGTTTGGCCATGAAGGATTCATCCATTGATGTAGGACCAACAAGTCTTCCACATTGTTTGTAACAGTTCTCCAGAGCAAAAAATATGGATTCCTCCAACAGCAAGACATTAATCTTCCGACAAAAAAAAAAAACCTGTTTTAAAGTTTGACATTTTCTTTACCAGTCCATCCACAACATCCACTCAGTGGGAATCAAAAACAACACAAAATATTTTTACTTTCAGATGTTTCAGGTAAAGTCCCTGAATACATATGCATGATTATAAAGATTCCATATACACATGTTTTTCTTGACAGTTCTTATGATGAGCAGATCAATTTGATAGTGGTTTAGTTTCAAAGTCAAGTCACTTACAATAACAACATCCTATAGTTGGCCTGTTTTGCTGTCAGGATGCAAACAAACCAAACCGTCTATGTCCACTTGTTTGGTCTTCAGCAGAGTTCAGTCGACAAGCTTTAATACCAGCCCAAACGAAAACACCAAACACACCAGGTCAGAGGTCAGAGAGCGAAGTGTCATCCCATTACGATGACACCACAGCTGTCATCACAATCAAGACACACACTTCTGCGGTGCGATCGACAACATGCTGAAGTTCAAGGTAACAAGCGGTGGTTTTTGGTGTTTTGACACATGCCTCAAAAATATACAGTCAGTCTAGAATTATAGAATTACATAGCTCAGCTGCTGTCTGCTCCTGATTGTTGTGCCTTGTGATCATTAGACCATTACACACACACAGACACACACACACACAGCCATGTTACCTGCTGCTTCTCTGTAATCTGTAATCTCTGTATGATATGATTACAAGCCACAGGTCAAATTTGATCATCTCAGCCAATCACCTTGCAGCTCACCTGGCTGCCACGGTGACTGTCGGCCCTGTCATTACTGTCTCAGTAGTAACTATAGTAACCAGATAGCTGTTTGGTTTATAAGGTAACAGACTGAAGACAATGACACACACACAAATTCTAGGTGTGAAAATGGTTTTAAACTAACTCATATATACATGTTGAAGAGGACACAGGACATGACCCATGAGCTCATTTGCTCTGTGGTGAAATGGATAATGGATTGGACTTCTAGTAATTTTGAAGTGCAGTTCAACAGTTTGTGGATTTGAGTCGAGTTTTAATAGTGGTTCATCAGCTGCTCAGGTTAAATTTTGGTGTGTTTAATAAAAGATGCATGTTTACTTGCATGTTTACATCCAGACCCAATAAACTAAAGGTGTGAAAGTGCTCACAGTAACAGGGTTAACACGAGCCGAGTGAATTTCATGCTGCAGAGTAAAAGCGTGAATATCTTGAAACGTTAGCAAATAAATTGTTCTGAGAACGTTGGGACAACTTGGCATTATAACAGAAAGTGTCTGAACTGGTTATAGTTCACCTTTGTGTCAAAGAACATTTGCTGACATAGTTTGCTAGAGGGTATCAGCTAATGTTAGCTCCCTGACCTAGTCTGCTTGCACAGTTTCCAGCTAAGGAGCTAACTGATGTTACAGTACTTTTATAGACAGTGAATTAGAAAAAAAAAACATGAAGCATTGGAACAAACTCAGACTCATTGGAAATGTGTGTTTTCTTCATAGATGGATATATGATTTTTTTTCAGTTCAATCATTTAGTTTTTTTTAAAAAAGGAAAGCAGCCAGGTTCAGGTGAGGGAGTAAAGTCAGACAGATGTTATCTCACTGTATTGCCCTAAGGAGTCTATTTAGCTTTTATTTATAAATTATCTGTTTGGTTGTTACACTTGCCTTTTGGTTGACAGCACAAGGAGGGAGAGAGGAGGATAGAGAGGGAGAGAAGGAGAGAGAACAGGATGGAGGCGGCAGGAAGAGAGAGGAAGAGCGGGAAGAACCAGGTGAGAAAATGGACAGGTAGTCAAGAAAAACCCAATAATGCCAAGGTAGCTGCTGTTTTGCCCATATTCATTGCAGTGGACTTCATTTGAGTTTTGGGATGAATTGAGCCAAAGTAAAAAAAAATTAAAAAATCTTAATTTATTCAATTACTGTTACCCCTCATTATTTATTATTTTAATGCTAGTAGTTCATGAAGGAAGTGACTTAAACATTTTTTTTATTTAGTCAATGTTTTTTTTTTACCTTTGTAAACCATGTGATGGTTGTGTGGCTCAACATTAAAGTAAGTTTTCTCAGATTGTTCTCATCTAGTCACATTATTTAATAATTGACATATAACAGGAAATCATTTTATAAACAGGTGTAAAATGGTCAGCAGAGTAGCTGATAAATTGACAACTTGTTATTACAGTAACACACAGCGTCTGCACATTGGCAAGTCAGTTTGAGCTCTATCAAGTTACATGTACTTGACTTGTAAAGATACCATTTTCCAAGTCTTGACACAGGCTCTTGAACGCTTTAGCAAGGTATTGTATGCATGTCAATCTCATAAGGGGCTGAGCCCCCTTAAAGGTATGATCCTAGAATCGCCCCTGCCTGTGTTTGTTTGTGACTATACCAAGGAACAGTTACTAGAAATGGCTGAGCACTATATATGTTGCAGATAATAAACATAAAGGCTAGATTTAAGATTTTGTTTGCCCACTGTATTGGAGGGGCATTTAGGGGAAGGGAGAGCCTCTTTCGCACCTGGCTGCACCAGCGGTGTTGGTGTCCATGCCAGTTTCTGTGCCAGGGTCAGAGTTGACATTTAAGCAGTGAAAGAAATTGCTGGTTTTATATATAGTTACAGGAAAGGGTTATACTGAAGGTTGATGGACGAAAGTATGCACTACCTAAGTTTTATGAGGATAACAAAGGTGCAATACTGTAAGCAAATAATCCTGTAAATAGACAAGAGGTGTAAGCATGTTCACATAAAGTATCATCTCATAAGGTCAACTGTGAATGATAAGAGAAATAAGTTTGGACTATTGACCAGGCTGATTTGATGATGAAACCTGCAACAAAATTTAAGTTGATCAAGTTTGCAAAGTGTATGTCTGTAAATTAGCCATGTGTGTGAAAATGCGCATGATGCATGTAGAAAACCTGATTTTGTGGATGTTTTTTGTGGGGGTGTTGAGCTATATGAAAAATGTGCTCTCAATTGTGAAAAAGTTTCTTTAATTTGTGCTGGCACATTTGAGAAGGTGCTGTATGATGAACAATGGTAACAGCCAATGAGATGTGCTGATATTGACATGTGATGGGCGCATATATGTCAATGGTCAAGTTGTCAATAAAGTTCACTTAACCAGTGAGTTCTAGTCAGAGCAGGACTGAAACGGCACTGTGTACTTATTCCTCAGTCAAACACTGGGTATAGACCAAGCCAGAGTCGCTGAGCAAAAGATTTTTGGGGATGTGTGCTCTGGGGATAGACTGAGATGAAGGGGAAGTAACTATGGTAACCCTCGTCATAGTGCACAACCCTTTCATTGTAAAGATGATGGGGGCAGGAAGTGTAATGATTGTAAAGGCACTGGCCATTGGAAAGATCAATGTCCTATGGTGAGGTCTTTACAGCAAAAATAAACATGTTTACAGCCTGGTACAAAAATAGTTTTGGTCTATGGAGCTAATTTCCTCCTTCATGACACTTGTTTATATAACTCACCTGTTTACATTTTATTAAGGCTAAAGTTATGGAGAATTGAGGGCATGCAGCTTTGGGTGTCAGGTGTTGTGTAAGGTTAATCTAACCAGTTACAGTATATGCATGTTGATGCCTCAGCCAATCAGAGGGCTGTGGGGTGAGTAGGTGGGGGGATACAGGAGGAACGTCATGGGTAATGTTCTAGGAAGTTTGAAGTAAACTCTTAACAGCAAGTCACTCTCTCTGTCTCGTTATTATGATACAGTAATGTAACATGGTGTCAGAATGAAACTAAAAGAAAGTTGGAGAGGGATGCACCTCCAAGAGTGAAGTTGTCCAGATGAACAGGAGACAACGTTTGCGCTAGCATCTATATCGGCTAACGCTAGGCTAACAGTACACGAAGAGAGGAGTGGACCCAGCCGAACGTGCGTCGGGGGAGACGTAAACAGGCAAGTAGGCTGCAGAAGAAAAAAAAAAAAGTAAATAAATAAAACAAAGAAAAATAAGAGGGAAATAAACTAAGGAGCAGTTAAAATAAAAACGGAGTGAAATAAAGATGACAGACACCCCCCTCTCTGTCTCGTTATTATGATACAGTAACGTAACAAGGCGGGTGAGCATATACCTGCCATAAGCCGGCATGCACCGAAGTCTCAGCTCGACATCCGCCCTTCCTCTTTGCCCATTTTTGGATTAGAGTCAAGAACTGGCAAGATGGCATCGGGTTTTATCCACAGTGAGCTCGAGCTGTGCAGTCTTGATACAGCTCTGTATGACAACGGCGCTCAGAATCTTTGATTTGAAAAGCTCCCTGATAAACTTAATATTGTTCACTGAGTTACGGGAAGCTTTGGCGTCATCCAGCTCCTTCTTCAATCGCTCAAGCTCTGCTTTCTGTTGACACATTGCAAAAAAATACACATTGAACTATGATCTTTGTCAAGGTCAATGCAAAATATTTGGAACATTTATTTCTGTTTATATAGAAAAACTTTGATATTTGTGCCTTATGTTCAAACTCTGCCCAGAGGTGTCTGTCGAGCAAGTTTGAAAGCTGACAGAGGCTGTTGGGTCAGCTGTAGTAAGAAAACCATAAGAAAGCCTTGTTAACACAAGTTCAACTTTCTGTTTTTGGAAAACATATTGATAAGCAATCAGTTTGTGCTGCTTAATGAGCATTGATGCTCTAAACGGTATAATACCATAGGCTTGTCATCTAACCGAGAGGTATTAAATTGACCATTATGGCTCATATTAGTACATTTCTTTCACAGAAATAACATTTTACCAGTCTGCTCAGCAGCTCGCTGCTCACTCTCCATCCAAACCAGTTGGCAAAGAGCTGGACAGGGGAGAGGGACGTCGGTTCAGCCCTGCATAGACTGCTGCCTCTGCAACCCAGTGTTGCCACGTCAGTATCTGTTGACATATAATACCTCCCCAGCTACTTTGTGTCTCCTGATGAGGCTTTCAATCATTTGCACAAAACCCTCACTGGGGAGCACAGACATGATCATTTGTTCATGCTCATTACCCACATTGGTTGCCCAGTTATGGTGCCATAGCTGCATCCTGCAAGCTTTTGTGGGCCACCTTTTTTTGTGGAATCCATCTTAAACCTTAAACCTGCATCATCCACCAGTGCTTGGGGACAGGACGCATGGCAGGTGGAGATTCAAATTTCACAGGTAGGATCAGCTCTCACAGTCTGTCAGGTACTGGACAGTCTTCTGCAACCAGACATCAGCATGGTGCTCCTGCAGCTTCCGCTGGATCTGGCCGCTGCTGTTTCCAGCCCTCGATGACACATCAAACTGGCCACCTCGACATTACATGCAAGTCTTGACATAAGGATGCAAGGGAGCTGCGTGGCAAATGTCGAGCTGGGAGACGATGCCATGGCTCCAGCTGATGACCTTATGCTTGTATCTTTGGCAGTTGTTCAAATGCCAAGCAATATGTCTCCCCCACGGCCACCACCTGCCTGATCTTCAGATGCAGGCCAGCTGAGGTCAGAAGTTCTTTGTGACAATATGGATGCGGACAGGTCAGCATGACTTGCCACGGCTTCTGGTGCAGCCAGACCAGCAGGGAATGGCCAAAGTAATTCACCATTGGAGGAGCATTACTGATCTTCAGTGGAGGATACCACCAACGTCCACCCTGCTGAAGTCCGGCTCAGGATGCCCCTGTGCTGGTCCACTTCAGGGAGGGTGTGTATCCAGCCAGCCTGGGGAAAAAAAACTTGTTAAACATATGAAAGGTAGGCTAAAGAAAAACAAAGTTTAAAAATGAAATGAATGAAAAAAGGAACGACTGTGATTAATCTTGTGTTATATGTTTTCAATAAAACTAGATGTACATGCCACTTGTGCCTCCTCAAACATGGAGGTGTGGGAGGGGGGGGGGTGCTTACAATATTTGTATTTGAGGGGGCCCTAGTCAAAAAGTTCTTTAGGATTTTCACTTTCCCAAAGAATCCTTTAGGATTCATATGCTTGTCTGCAAATCATATAGGCTATTAATAGGAAATATGTTTGGTTCTATAAGAATGTTCACAGTCCTATCAGAAATATATATTTTTCAATTGGATCTTACTTTACTAAAATTCTTTTTTTTTTCATTCCTCCCTATATGAATTACCAGTAGGAGTCTCAATTCTTATGTAAATTCTATACATCCATATTCTTCAAATTAACAAACTTCTTTGTTTAATCACAATCATATTTTTTTCACAATCAAACAAGTGCAAGTGCAAACCAAAGTCAATCATTTTTAAGACTGAACCAAAAGAAATAAATATTAATTTAAAAAAATAATTTAATCATTAAATCTAGAAAGATAATTGTCGCTGAGCGACAAAAATAATTAAATGTACTTTCTTATGAAAACTATCAACTGGATACATTTAGAAGGAGGTTGGCAGTTTGAAAAATCTAAAATGTAGTTATACGTAACTATGCTAGTATAGGTTACATAAAAGTGCATATCTGAGCTAAAATGAACTGATCTATCTCAAAACTGTTTCATAATGGTTCCTTGAAAAACAAGCCATTGTACAGTCTTGGTCAGGATATTCTGGTTAAGCAACTTCCAACCAAGAGGGAGCGGAGAGGAGGTGGCAGCGTGCTGGGTTGGTGGAGACAGCTGTATGTTCACAGCATTCCGGGCAAGGGAGACAGCTGGGTGGTAGCAGCATGCAGGGGTGTTTTCCCAGCATACTGCTCTTCTTCCATGGCAATGACAGTTCTGCTAGGAGAGAGCTTGGTGTACTTCCTTAAACACCCCTTGTAGAGGGCATGGTCTTAGGAGTCTTTGCTGCTTCCTGTGGGGTCTCTCTTCATAGATGCCACCAGGTAAGCAGCATACCCAAGGGCATTCTCAGCCTCCCACCTGAATGTCTGCCCACCACATACACGAACTGGATTTTGAACAAACCCAGCAGGTGTTTCTAGTTTCTTGGATCTCCATGGTGCTGAATTATAGCTTTTCAGGCCTCGTCCAGCATAAGACATGAGTCTCATCCTTCGTTGGTTTCCCTCACTTTTGTCCCTTTAATTGTGTCTGTGAGGTTTAGACTTGCCAATATATTTATATTGACAAAAGATATCCTTATCTTAACCTACTGGACCATACATAGATAGAGCTTCACTTTGTTTCTCTGCTCTGTCTTTTATAACGTGTTTCTTAGTAACCGGATTACTAACGCTGTTCTCATCACTGTTGCCGTATATGATCAGCTGATAATGATTTACAGTGAAATACTGTTAAAATGAAAACATACACACACACACACACACACACACACACACACACACACACACAGGCATAAAGACAGGCATAAAAACATACAGGGAATTTCCAAACACACACACACACACATACATACACATACATACAGCAGTTAACATGCCTATGTTATAAGAGCATTACCAAGAAGCAGAAGTTCTGCTGACATGTCTTTAAGGAATGTAAGTTCATGTCAAATCTGTTATCAGTCTGTGCGATTGTCTTGTGAGGGATGGTTTAGTTTTGCTGAAGACTTTACCTTTTTCATCTACAGTCTATGTCGAATTAGTTTACAAACTCTTCCAACATAGTCTGGGGGACTGTGTCTGTGTGTAGTACCTCCTCTATAGCAGTTTAACACTTCTGTGTGGATTAACTCCTCCTGTTTATTGTCCTAATATGGCTTTAGCTACATCCATTACTAACCTCTCTAGTTGAGGAATTCGATTGGTCTCAAACCCATATGTAAATAAAGATTTGAAGTCATCACACATGATACAGTAAATGTGTAAACAATATAGACAGCAAAAAAACAAAGTCAATGGTCTGTGTTTAGTATTGACTGAATAGGCTGAGACTGAGGCAAAATAAGTATATGCCTGCCTTCATTATTATCAATTTAAGTGACTCACCTAAAATTGTTCACACTTGCAACAGATTTAATAGAAACAGATCTCCTTTTAATCCCTATTTTAGCTTTTGAACAGTAAACTTAAAGTTATTTGCTCTCCTATGTTGGAAATAAAACTGCACAGCATAGCCTGGGAGCGACTCTGAGCTCTGAACATTATTTACATTATTTTATGATATACTAAATAATTAAATTTCATAGCATTGGAATTTAGAAACAGTGGTTTAGTGTGATCATACTACCGATTATCAATAATATGTATGGTGTGTAAATAAAGATGGACGTTGTCTCTGTGATGTCACCCGTATATTTGTGAAGAGTGCTTTAGCTCATAGTTTGCTGCTCCACCGTCGACATCTTAGTTGTGACCGACTCCAGTGAGCGACCTAACTCCTGGATGGTCCAAAAATGGGTGGGGCCTGTGTCGAGTTGAGACTGGTGCATGCTGGTTTAATAACTGTGGCAAGCATACTCTCCTGTTAGCATTGTTAGCATAGCTGGGTGTCTTGCTTGAAGGCTAACTCAAGGCTAATTCATTTGCTGGCTAGTTAGCTAGTTAACGAGCTAAGGTAACAAGCCAGGTGTGGTGAACGCAGACACCGATACCTGTTAACTAGTGCTAACATATCGTCGTCGTCGTCTCCCGCTCATCCGGATCCGGGTCGTGGGGCCCTCTCCCCAGCCACTTCCACCAGCTCTTCCGGGAGAATCCCGAGGCGTTCCAAGGCCAGTTGAGAGATATAATCCCTCCAGCGTGTCTTTGGTCGGCCCCAAGGCCTCCTCCCGGTGCGACATGCCCGAAACACCAGGAGGCAGGATGCATCCTCACCAGATGCCCAAACCACCTCAACTGGCTCCTCTTGACATGGAGGAGCAGTGGTTTTACTCCGAGCCCCTCCCAGATGACCGAGCTCCTCACCCTATCTCTAAGGCTGAGCCCGGCCACCCTGCGGAGGAAACTCATTTCGGCCGCTTGTATTCGCGATCTCATTCTTTTGGTCATTACCCAAAGCTCATGACCATAGGTGAGGATTGGAATGTAGATCGATCGGTAAACTGAGAGCTTCGCCTTCTGGCTTAGCTCCCTCTTCCCCACAACGGACCGATTCAGCACCCGCATCACTGCTGACGCCGCCCCAATCCGCCTGTCGATCTCCCACTCCTTCCTACCCTCACTCGTGAACAAGATCCCGAGATACTTAAACTCCTCCACCTGAGGCAGGGCCTTCCCCCCGACCTGGAGCAGGCAATCCACCCGTTTCCAGCTGAGAACCATGGCATCAGACTTGGAGGTGCTGATCTTCATCCCTTCACACTTGGCCGCGAACCGCCCAAGTGAGAGCTGAAGGTTGGTGCTTGATGAAGCTAAGAGGACCACATCATCCGCAAAAAGCAGAGACGAGATCCTCCCGCCACCGAACCCAAACCCGTCCACCACCCAGCTGCGCCTAGAAATTCTGTCGATAAAAGTTATGAACAGAACATGTGACAAAGGGCAGCCCTGGCGGAGTCCAACCCTCACCGGGAACAGGTACGACTTACTGCCGGCTACGTGAACCAGACTCACACTCCTTTGGTACAGGGACTTAATGCCCGCTAACAAGGAGCCATCCACCCCATACTCCCGGAGCACCCCTCACAGGGAGCCCCTGGGGACACGGTCGTAAGCTTTCTCGAAATCCACAAAACACATGTGGACTGGATTGGCAAACTCCCATGCCCCCTCCAGCAACCTAGCGAGGGTAAAGAGCTGGTCCACAGTTCCACGCCCAGGACGAAAACCACATTGCTCCTCCTCGATCTGAGGTTCGACTACCAACCGAACCCTCTTTTCCAGTACCCTGGCATAGACCTTACCAGGGAGTGTAATTCCCCGGTAGTTAGAACACACCCTCTGGTCACCCTTCTTAAAGATGGGGACCACAACCCCGGTTTGCCACTCCAGGGGCACTGCCCCCGATGTCCACGCAATGTTGTAGAGGCGTGTCAACCAAGACAGTCCTACAACATCCAGAGCCTTGAGATACCCAGGGCGGATCTCATCAACCCCTGGGGCTCCGCCACCATGCAGTTGTTTCACTACCTCCATCCCCAGGTCTCTTGACTCTGTTTCCTCCACGGAATACGTGTTGGTGGGATTGAGGAGTTCCTCAAAGTATTCCTTCCACCGTCTGACTATATACTCAGTTGACATCAGCAGCTCCCTGCCCCCACTGTAAACAGTGTGAGTGAGTTGCCGCCTTCCCCCCGAGGCGCTAGACGGTTTGCCAAAACCTTTTTGGAGCCGATCGATAGCCTTCCTCCATAGTCTCACCGAACTCCTCCCACGCCTGAGTTTTTGCCTCAGTAACCGCCGCGGTTGCGCTCCGCTTGGCCCGCCAGTACCAGTCAGCTGATTCCGGAGACCCACAGGCCAACCACGCCCTGTAGGCCTCCTTCTTCAGTCTGAAGGCTTCCCCCACCTCCGGTGTCCACCAGCGGGTAGGGGGTTACCGCCACGACTGGCCCCAGCTACCTTGCGGCCGCAGCTCGCAACAGCCGCCTCAACAACAGCAGAGTGGAACAAGGCCCATTCGGACTCAATGTCCGCCACCGCCCTCGGGACGCGATCGAAACTCTGCCGGAGGTGTGCGTTGAAAATCATCTTGACGAGTTCTTCCGCCAGGCTTTCCCAGCAGATCCTCACAACTCGTTTGGGCCTGCCAGGTCTGCGCGGCGTCTTCCCCCACCATTTGATCCAACTCAAGTGGTGGTCAGTTGACAACTCTGCTCCTCTCTTCACCCGAGTGTCCAAAACATGTGGCCACAGGTCTGATGATACGACTACAAAGTCAATCATAGATCGGCGACCTAGGGTGTCCTGGTGCCATGTGCACCTATGGGTGTCCTTGTGCTTGAACATGGTGTTAGTTATTGCCAAACTGTGACTAGCACAGAAGTCCAATAACTGAATGCCGCTCGGGTTCAGATCGGGCAGGCCGTTCCTCCCCACCACACTCCTCCAGGTCTCGCTATCATTGCCCACATGAGCGTTGAAGTCTCCCAATAGGACAATGGAGTCCCCTTTCGGGGCACTTTCCAGCACCTGTCCCAAGGACTCCAAAAAGGGCGGGTAATCTGAACTGCTGTTCGGTGCATAGGCACCGACAACTGACAGAGCCTGATCCCCGACCCGAAGGCGCAGGGACGCAACCCTTTCATCCACTGGGGCCACCAAAAAGCCCTCCACCTCTCACCTGGAGCAACTCCAGCAAAGAGGAACCCTCTCAAGGACTTGGGTTCCGGAGCCGACACTATGTGTCGAGGTGAGGCCGACTATATCTAGCCGGTACCGTTCCACCTCTTCCACAAGCTCCCGCTCCTTCCCCGCCAGAGAGGTGACGTTCCATGTTCCGAAAACCAGTTTCCGTAACCGAGGATCGGACCGCCAAGGCCCCCGCCTTGGTCTGCTGCCCAATCCACATTGCACCGGACCCCGTTGACTCTTCCTGCAGGTGGTGGGCCCACTGGAAGACGAACCCATGTAACCAGTTCGGGCTGGGCCCGGCCGGGCCCCATGGGCCAAGGCACTTGCCCACGTGCTCCAGGGCGAGGCCCCAGTAACCCTCCTGGCCGGGTACTTGGGTTCTTGTTTGTTTTGTTCATTGGGGTCTTCGGAACTGTTCTTTGTCTACCCCTTCACCTGGGACCAATCTGCCCTGGGAGACCCTAACAGGGGCAAAATGCCTCCGACAACATAGCTCCTAAGGTCATTAGGGCTCTCAAACTCCTCCACCACGTTAAGGTGACGGTTCAAGGAGGAGGTGCTAACATATATATAAAATATTATATAAATATATATAAATATACTGAACTGTGACTGCACCAACCTGTCAAAGCAGCCACATCCTAAATTTTCCGTAACTTTAAACCTTACATGTTTATGTTACATGAAACATGTTTATTTCTGCTGTAAAGTTGGACATTTTAACATGGGAGTCTATGGGGATTGACTCATTGGTTGGAGCCAGACTCTAGTGGTCATTAGACGAATTGCAGTCTGTAACTTTCAGCCCTGGTCAAACCACATGACAATTTAGCCCTCCATAGCCACATATGTTTTGAATACAGACTCTTTTGTTAGTGTCATAGTCCAGGTAGCTGTTTTCTGAACAATGTGAACAATAACTGCTTGTAGCCAGAGCAGCAGAATTTAACGTGATGCAGATGTGCCAAATAGTTAACATGTTCTACAAAGTTCAATATCCAGACATACAGCAGGTTTAATAATCATCAGTTGTCACCAGATTTGTTTTGCAGTGCAGATAAAGCTGGACTGATGGAGCCTGGCTCCTTAAAGACTCAACAGTGACAGCTGAAGTTAGGCACCATCTCAAAGTTGCAGGAAAAGGAGTGAAGAGCTTTTTATCTGACTTTTGTCAATAGATTTTTCTTTTCCTCATAAACACTTTAGAATAACTTGATTTTCATCTGGACATCCTCCTCAAATACAAATCATGTTTTATTATACCTCAGCACAGGTATTATGTTTTCAGATTGTCTGTCCGTTCATCTGCACGGAATTTCTTCAAATTTGGCGCAAACATTCACTTTGACTCAGAGATGAACTGATAAAATTTTGGAGGATTAAGGTCAAAGTTCATGGTCACAGTGACCTAATGTTCTTGTCAATGCAACATATCAGCAACTTCCGGAGGAAATTTGCTGCATCTGGCACAAACATTTGCTTGGACTCATGGATGAACTGATTAAATTTTGGTGGTCAAAGGTCAAAGTTCACTTGGAAAACACGTGATTTTTGTTTGCATGCAGTTACACCTTTACATGAACCTACAGACTAGATGGTGTTTAAAAACCTCCTATTGTATGTAATATGATTAACATGTGTAAAGACCTGATTCCAAAACATGTTGTTTGACAGGTTTTACTGTCAAACAACTGTTTCTGTTCACACTGGGACACTGGCATCTAACAGTAACTGAATTTCTGTGTTTTCACAAGTTTTTCGACAAAATCCACAACATTTATACAGTGAAACCATTTATATAGGAGCTAAGTGTTTACTTTAAACAACTCTCCAAATCTGTCCTCTGGATGATCAAAAGACGTTGGTCTAATGTAATATCTTTGTGCACATCCTGTTGAGATGAGGATGGGTACCAGGGTCCTGGATGGTCCATGGTCCTGGATCATGAAGTGCTCATTATGGTTCCCCACTGGTCTTCTCCTTTAGCTGATGAAGACAGGAAAAACCAAACACAAAACATATCTTTGATATGAATTCCTCAACAGTGTGTGTTATGAGGCTCTGTGACACACTGAAAAGCTTGTTGGACATCTAGTAAAATATGAGAAGTGATTCAAAACATGTGGGTTTGAGTCCCTCAAAGTCGACCTTTGTACCAGTTGAGACCATGTATTTGTAGAAACCAGAGGAGTCACAACAACCAATAACATCGGCTCCTGCTGTTACAGGAAGTTCAAGTTTCTGTCTTTACATGTCGCCATGGATCATCTGTGAGTGACACACACACACACACACACACACACACACACACACACACACACACACACACACCACACACACACATAGCAAACATAGCTGCTGAGATCCAGCATCATCACCTCCCAGTTTTATTCCTTTCTCTCTCTCCTGGTTTTCTCTCCTCTTTCTCTTTCCCTTTTTGTTTTAACTTTCATCTTTCCTCTCTCCTGTCTGTCTCTTCTCCAAGCTTCTCTACATCCATCTCATTTTCCTTATTCACCTCTTTATTTAAACTGGAATTCCTCCTTAACCTTGTGTCTTTTTACTTATTTTTTTCATTATTCAATCTCTTTCTTCTTTGTCTCATCTTTTTTCCTCGTCTTTTACTTCTTCCCTCTATTCACCTTCTCTTCACATTTTCAGTCCAACTTTTATCCTGTTTTCTTTCTTTCTTTCACATTTGTTCTTTTATGTCTTCCCTTTGTTTCTTGTTTAATCTCTTTTCTTTTTTTCTTCTGTGAACTTGTTTTTCTTCCAGTTGATTTGTCCTTTAATCCTGTTTTTCTGTTTGTGATGAAGTTTTCTCTCCTCTCTCGTGTCGTGTTGTCTTTGCCTTTCCTTTTTCTTTCTCCATTTCTATATAAACAACTCAAACAGTGTCTCTGTCTGAAAACTGAAAATGGACTCTTTCTTCTTTGTGACCGTCTTCTGAAGTGTCTCTCTCACTCTCTTGGCCGAGGCGTCATTTGTGGTGTTGAACCTCACTCGTCCTGTCGTGGTCCAGAGACCACAATACAACCACACACACACACAACCACACACACACACACACACACACACACAACACACACACACACACACACACCACAGCTCTAAGTGCTTCTTGGCAAAGATGCAGAGAGATTAGGACATGGCTCAGCCAAACCCACATTCAGAGAAGCACACACACACACACACACACACACTGAGTCTGTAATCAGCAGCAGGGTTTCGAAAGCCTCTCCTCTCTCCTGCTAATTAAAGACCATAAAACGATGTGAGCAGAATTCTGATTTAATGAATGAAATATGCTGCTTCACAAAGCTGAAATGCTCCAGAAACCATAGACTGCATTTCTTCAGAGAGAAAACACCATGTTTATAATTCAACATCTGCAGTGAGCAACAGGTGAGCTGTGATGTGCTGCAGGTTGCTTTGGAAACGACGTGTGTTCTACCCATTCAAATATTGTCAGAGCAGAAGCTGTGGTAGTTAGTTAGATCATATGTTCCTCATCTTCAGTAACATGTAATTTGACTGAGGCTGTACTGTGACCTGAACATGCGTGCCAATAAAGTTTTTTTTTTAATTTGAGAAGTAAGGACATGTGACAAATGTCCTCTACTGGAATCAAATCAGAGTTATGTGACTCACCTGGGCACACCTGTCTCTGAGCTGTGATTGGACGTCATCAGGTGTGCAGTCCAGAGAATAAATACATCACTGGATTACAACGTGTCATGGTTTTTTGCTGCCCTCACCTGAAGAACAATTTTTTGATCAAGTCCACATCAAGTTTCAAGTAAATCACATCTTATCGTTGAGTCACAAAGCGCTGCTCCTGTTGCTATCATCTGCCCAGGGTACCATAGGGTAGAGTCAGGCCGATACAAAGCTTCCAAAGAACAAATAACAACAAACAAAGCATTAATACAAAGTTCCCTTATACACTGCTGACGCTTCTAATTCATCTCTGGGCACAAACACACAGCTGAGAGTACACCAGCTTTAGCACAAGCTAATCTCCCACAGAAAGACCTCATCCTCACACAACTTCAAAGTGACCAAGCAGTCACTGGTTAAAAGACCTGATGATGCACCTGTGTCATTGTCGCCATTCTGGACTCTGGGGGGGGGGGGTCCCAGGCAAAGAAGCCCAAGAATGCCTCACATTCAGGCATCAGGGGCCCCACCTAGGTTGGTGACAGCAGCAGTTCACAGTATAGTGTCTTTATAGGAGGTTTAGGGGGTTTATAGTTGTTATAATAATAATAATAACTAGAAAATTCCAGGGAAATTTTGAGTGCCACGGGGGCTACTGCCGGGATGAGTACATGATTTATTTCCAGTGTTCAAAAGTCACCCTGATCATATTCTGGTTTTGAGAAATGTCTTGATATAAAAGACTCTGATATAAAACAATGTCACATCCCTAATCATGTATTATGTGGGAAATATCTCATATTCTGTCTTGTTTTTTTTAATAAAACAAGAGGCAACATGTCAACAAACTGGCATTTAAAGGGTTAAAATCCTGAAAACTAATAATCATTTGGTAGGTTTGAGCAGAACTGAAGTGGTTTAAGAGATTTATGCAAAAAAAGCAGAAAAAAATATTGATATATGATAATTTTATAGCATTTTCTTTGTGTGTCCTTTTTTGGACGCGAGGAACCCCAGAGGGTACAAAATGTGTTACCAGTGTATAATAGACCTGTAACAGTAACTGACATTAGATTTTAAAAATATGTCAAAAAAGACACTTTCTTGAAGAAATCCATACCTTCAGCTGTAACACAGCCAAAATGATCAGCAAATCAAAAAAGAAAAGTGAAGAAAATGTCCAAAAAAGGACAGAGGGACCCCTGAGGGTTAATAAATCCCATGAACCGCTATTTAAATTACCACTATTATGTTTTTTTCTGTGCTAAATTTAACATTACTGGGGAGGAGAGCAACGCGACTAGAAGTGACAGCAAGAGAGGGCTAGTAGCTTCTCCTCTTCTCTGTCTCAGCGGAGACCGTCACAACTTCATTCACTCTTTTAACAAACCAAAAAAAAAGCAACGAAGGAAGCAGTAAATGGACTTACATATTTAAGACCTAACTAAATGTAATTTAAGACCTAACATGCCGCTAATGTAAAGCTAGCGGAGCTTGGAGAGTTGGTTATCTGGTTGCTAGGCGCACGCAGGCACACACACAGGTCAGGAGCTGCCGTTGCCATGGCAATGTGAAAATCTGCCCAGAATTTGGCTTCTACATGGCTTCAAAACAACTGCAAATTATGAGAAAACCGTTATTTCTTTTCATAAACCGAAAAGACCGTGCCAGACACTGAAGCCAGAAGTTTCTACAGTCTCTATTTTATTCAGATATTCCTTAAAATGAGTGCGTAAGCTCAGTGCGAAGACAGAGAGAGATGCTTTTGAAAAAAAAAGACGATTACATTAGGTGTCAATGAGAGTGAGACAGGTATTGCTGCCGGACTCGGCACCCCCGTTTAAATTTTGTGCAGACCCTGCCTGTCAAAGTTACATTTTATGAATCCCAACAACTATGTCTACATTTTCAGACAGAATTATTTGTCTCCTTTTTACGGTTTGGCCGCGAGCTCGAGTTAAAAATAAAAATAAAGGTTATTTTTTACTGCTTCACGCACTCTAGCCAACTGACGCTTTCACTCTAACTTTGAAGAAAAAGTGATTTGCACTCCTCCTTTGAGTGCTCACAGTTTGAAAAGTTTACATGTTATGTAAAAACAGTTCCTATCTTTTTGAGAGAGCAGAAGTTTTCCTCCGTTTTACAGTTTGAATCACATTTCTACGTGCGGGTATGAGAGAGCTGGGTGACTCAGCAAAAAGGTGCAATTTTGTCGAAAAAGGTGGGTTTCTAAAGAAAATTCCAATGCATTTCTAATGCATTATTTATTCCCAGTTTTTTGGGAATAACTTTGGGAAAAATTGGAATTTTAACACCAAAAGTCATAGCACCCCTTGCGGGATCAAGACGCACGTTTTGATGTATATATTACCGGGGTTTTCTCAAAGCTGTGGGACGAGTTACGCGCCGAAATTTGTCGGACGAATAATAAACCCGAAACAGAAGATTAATAGAGGCACTCCTCTACAGCTAGAATAGCTGAGAGGAGTAACCCTAACCCTAACCCTAACCCTAACCCTATTAATATTCTGTTTTTTGCACCTTTTTGCTGAGTCACCCAGCTCTCTCATACCCGCACGTAGAAATGTGATTCAAACTATAAAACGGAGGAAAACTTTTCAAACTGTGAGCACTCAAAGGAGGAGTGCAAATCACTTTTTCTTCAAAGTTAGAGTGAAAGCGTCAGTTGGCTAGAGTGCGTGAAGCAGTAAAAAATAACCTTTATTTTTATTTTTAACTCGAGCTCGCGGCCAAACCGTAAAAAGGAGACAAATAATTCTTTCTGAAAATGTAGACATAGTTGTTGGGATTCATAAAATGTAACTTTGACAGACAGGGTCTGCACAAAATTTAAACGGGGGTGCCGAGTCCGGCAGCAATACCTGTCTCAGTCTCATTGACACCTAATGTAATCGTCTTTTTTTTTCAAAATAATCTCACTCTGTCTTCGCACTGAGCTTACTCATTTTAAGGAATATCTGAATAAAATAGAGACTGTAGAAACTTCTGGCTTCAGTGTCTGTCACGGTCTTTTCAGTTTATGAAAAGAAGTAACGGTTTTCTCATCATTTGCAGTTGTTTGAAGCCATGTAGAAGCCAAATTCTGGGCAGATTTTCACATTGCCATGGCAACGGCAGCTCCTGACCTGTGTGCGTGCGTGCGCCTAGCAACCAGATAACCAACTCTCCAAGCTCTGCTAGCTTTACATTAGCCGCATGTTAGGTCTTAAATTACATTTAGTTAGGTCTTAAATATGTAAGTCCATTTACTGTTTCCTTCGTTGCTTTTTTTTTTGTTTTGTTAAAAGAGTGAATGAAGTTGTGACAGTCTCCGCTGAGACAGAGGAGAGGAGAAGCTACTAGCCCTCTCTCGCTGTCACTTCTAGTCGCGTTGCTCTCCTCCCCAGTAATGTTAAATTTAGCACAGAAAAAAACATAATAGTGGTAATTTAAATAGCGGTTCATGGGATTTATTAACCCTCAGGGGTCCCTCTGTCCTTTTTTGGACATTTTCTTCACTTTTCTTTTTTGATTTGCTGATCATTTTGGCTGTGTTACAGCTGAAGGTATGGATTTCTGCAAGAAAGTGTCTTTTTTTTTTTTACATATTTTTAAAATCTAATGTCAGTTACTGTTACAGGTCTATTATACACTGGTAACACATTTTGTACAGGTCTATTATACACTGGTAACACATTTTGTACCCTCTGGGGTTCCTCGCGTCCAAAAAAGGACACACAAAGAAAATGCTATAAAATCATCATATATCAATTTTCAGGATTTTAACCCTTTAAATGCCAGTTTGTTGACATGTTGCCTCTTGTTTTATTAAAAAAAACAAGACAGAATATGAGATATTTCCCACATAATACATGATGGAGGGATGTGACATTGTTTTATATCAGAGTCTTTTATATCAAGACATTTCTCATAACCAGAGTATGATCAGGGTGACTTTTGAACACTGGAAATAAATCATGTAATCATCCCGGCAGTAGCCCCCGTGGCACTCAAAATTTCCCTGGAATTTTCTAGTAATAATAATACATTTTATTTAAAGGCGCCTTTCTTGGCACTCAAGGACACCGTACACAGTTACACAAATTGAGATTAAAAACATATTAAGAATTAATTAACAACAATAATAATGAAATATAGAAATAAAAACAATACAAAAGTGACAGTAGACAGTAGCAATGATGGTTGGAGTGGGACCAAAACAGCTCACAACCAGCCGGGAGAAGTCGCTGGGCTGTTGCCATGTCTCGGCGATGATGTCCTGGACGAGATGTCCCCCGCCCGTCAGCGAGCGGATGTCCAGCAGAGCGAAGCCGAGTGAGGTGCCGTCGTAGCCGGCGGTGGTGCCACCCGACGAGGCCAGGCGGGTCAGCACACCGCGGACGACAACCCGGCCAGTGGAGCACGGAGGGCGCCGAGAGCTGGACCAGATGGACCCCACCGCTGCCGAGATGTCACAGTGGAAATTCCGGCGAGGCCCTCGGCGAATGCATCTCCGGCGGGGCCGGAAGGCGACGTCCGGGTGAAGGTGGAGTTCCCCAGGCGCAGGTCCAGGCAGGCGACAGCGCAGCCGGAGCAGGTCAGCGGCCGAGCACTGAAGCATCACCAGCACTGGCAGGTGGACGGGCAGTAGAAAGAGCCAGACACATACGGACAAGATGTATGTCCTACCGTCCACATTGTGGACGAGAACTCAGGCAGTGTTCACCAGATAAACGTCAAGTGAGGCTCAAGCCGGAACAGAACAGGTGAGCTAACGGTAGGCTAGTTAAGACTCACACGGACGTAGTGCCAGTAGATCGTAGAAATATTCCAAATGAAGGCAATTACAAGGTCCGATTAGGTTTATAGAAACTATAAAATAAGTCAGAACTTAATTATTGCCAAATATGCCAATATGAGGGGCAATTGGGGGCCCCAAGCATTTGCCTGAGTCGCCTCTCCTGACCACATCACGAGGAAAAAATAATCACAGTGAGAGTGATTCATAAACCTGATGAAGAAAAAAATACACAAATTAAACAAACGTGTTCTGTTGTTTGTAAAACACCAAAACTGAAACATCAGCAGATTCACTGAAACACACACACACACACAAAATGAAAAGCAGCTTGTTCGTGCTGCTGTGAGACTCCGTTTATTTACTGTAGTTCTCTTTCCCTCCAATGTCTCTGTCAGGCTTTTACAAACCACCTGCAGCCTTGAACACAACACACACACTGTCTCCCACATATTCACCACACAAAAACACTCATACTCACACATTTTCTTCCACCTGATGACCTCTGACTTCATCCCAGTGTGTTTGTTCCTCTCCAACAAAGACGCATACATTTACACACAAACACATGCACACTGACACACATACTAAAGCACACACACACACACACATAGCCTGTAATGAGACAGCAAACAGAGCCAAGATGGCCGCCGCCGTGTCATTAGCAGTGGAAAAGTGGTCGGTTATTAGAGATGGAATATCAATACGAGCTCTGGTGACTTCATGTGAGGATGTTAGCTGATCCAGCACACAGGAAGCGGCCGAGACATGAGACCCAGAGATGATGACTCATTCTGGATCCACCATGATCTTCAAAGTAGAAGAAGAAAGACTCTACTAGAAAGAGTTGAATCTGCTATTTGTCAGGCAGCATCACTGCAAACTGATGGTTTTAGTAATTGAAGACTCATTCAGGGGCATCATGCTCTGAGACACAATCTCTCACATTGTCTCTGGTTCAAAAGAGAGTCAAATTCCTGACGTAGCATTTCCTTCATTGGTCTTCATGAACAAATGAAGTGTGTTCCTGGAGTTTACTTTCCATCCACTATAGCTGTTACAGAGAAAACTACAGTTCACATGAAAAAACTACAAGCATAGCAGCACCATTACTCACATCACTGCAACTTGGTTCCATTGGTTTCTGGTTTCATGTAAACAATATGTGAAGAGGACTGCTTAAAATAACTGACACAGATTTTCTTCAGGAGGCCACAGAAAACTCAGTCTATAAAAATCCAGGAGGAGTCTCATAAAACTGGACGGACACTGAACTCATCATTTACAGTCTTGCAGGTTGTGCATATTTCTGACTAGATTCACTGTGGAGCTCACACTGAATGTAAGCACTGAACCATGAAGTGATTCTGTCCTTTCACATTTGTAATATATTTAAATACAAACAGTTGCTATCTTGTTGCTAAATGTATTGTACTGGTGACCAAAGGATGTGAGACACTGGCCATGTAATCATCCTCAGTTAGAGACATTTGGTGAATGTCATCTATCCTTCTCTCTTCTTATTTCCTGTCTCCTCTGTATTGTCTAATAATGAAAGAAAGCAGGTGCTGATTTTCCCTTGTTGTCTCCTCACCATAGACTTTATAATCATAACTGCATGATGTGACTTTTGTTTTTACTCTGTTACAATTTTGACTTTGAACACAGTGAAGTAAAATACTTGATTTGAAAAATACACACACAGTCTGTAATGTCTGCCTTTAGGGCTCTCTCAATCAAAACAATAACAAACGATGGCATTTGGTGACATTGTGAAATAGCTTGGGATCATGGGAGTTGTTGTCTTCACCACCATTACCGTAAGCTCCTCCTGATTTGGATTCCGTCTGTGTCAGTGGTTCAGGATATCAAACAGACCAGGTGATTAAAACCTTTAAAAACACTGAAGCAAAACAGTACAGTTACAGTAACCAGAGTATATTTAGGCTAATTTGTTACTTCCACCTCTGCAGCCTGTTGACACAAACTCTCTAGGTTCATGTTGGAGCTCTGACTCTCTGTTGCTATTTGGATCCAGTGAGTCAAAATTTAAAGCCGTCGTCCTTTTCCTTTTGTTTGTATACGACCCTCTGACCTCTGCTGAGAAGGCTATCAGAGGACACACACACACACAGTTTGGAAGGAGGAAAGTGAGTTGTGGAATGTCTAAGTTTGGAATAACACTGTCAGGAACGGTACCAGTCAACTAGCAATGTTTATCCTCTGTGTGTGTGTGTGTGTGTGTATGTGTGAGAGTGTGTGTGTGTGTGTGTGTGTGTGTATGTGTGTGTGTGAGAGTGTGTGTGTATATTTTTTAGTGTTCACACTTGCTTACATACATGTGATTGTGTTTGTGTATGCATTCCATCTGTGTGTGTGTGTGTGTGTGTGTGTGTGTGTGTGTGTGTGTGTATCTGTTTACCTCAAGTTGTGTTTGTCTAATTTCAAGCTTTGACTGGTCTAAACTGGTAAACTGGTTGCTTAGAAGGAACAGATGTGGACAAGAATGTCTCTTTTTTTGTTGCTCAGTTTGTGTGTGTGTGTGTGTGTGTGTGTGTGTGTGTGTGTGTGTGTGTGTGTGTGTAGAGGTATAAATAGATGGTCAAGGTTGAGTTAAAACTTCAGGTGGATGTGAATAATGTTATGAATTTGGTTTGAGGATAAACTGAACAGTAAAATTATAAATCAAGCCACTAAGAATCAACCTAAGAACCTGTCATCCTACTATTTAAGTTGTATAAAATAGCAAACACAAGTTCCCAGCATTCCCAGCAATGACTTGCTTAGTCCAACCAACTGTCCAAAACTCAAAGATATTCAATTTATAATGATAGATAACAGAGGTGATCGAACTCTGACCTGAGAGCAATCCAGTGTCCAGGTGATGTGTCTGTCTTGTGATAAACAAGATAAGCCTCAGGTTGTTCAATGTCAGGAGCAATAGAATCAGTAATTTAGCTAAAACACACCACTGTGCCAGAGGTATGATCACATCATCAGGTTTAAGGAATAGCAGCTGATGTTCACACATCATTTCATTCTCAAAAGTCTCTAGGAAAAGAGAAAACACCATACTGATAACTCTCACAAAGTTTCACCTTGCTGAAAGGAATAACAGTATGACACACCCATTATTCATACAAGCAGAGGCATACAGGCAAGAGAGGCAAACCAGGTAAATGTTTGGGGCGCCCAAGGGGGTTAAGGGGCCCTCAATGGCAACTCATATTGGGACATTTTGCAATGACTACTATATAAACCTTCTTCAACCTCACATAAAGACACTATACAGTGAACTGATGACGTATACTGTAGCTAGCATCTACCCAGTGCCGGCATGTGAGGCGTACATCAGTATATTGTAGCATCTGCTGATTCTCTTGATCCTCTGTTCATTTCTCAGCCATTCCAGTGAGCACTCTGCCTGACAATCTGAGTGTCCAGATCGGTTGATTAAAATAACAACAGGCCGTCTGTGATCTCAGTGTATAACCTACACAGACAATCTGATTCATCCTCTCCTTCAGTTTACACTGTTTCATCAAAAAAACTCCTGGAAGCTCATTGGCACATGATCCCCAGCCCCGTCGGTCTAGTAAGTCAGTGCTGGCTCACATAGATGGTCAGTGCCATTGTGTGAACACAAAATAAGTTGCATCTCATCTAAGTTCAGACATCCTGCCATAGCTGCTGAGATTTTGGGAAATGCATATAAAATCTAAATCCAAAATCCAATATTACACACATTCAAATGTAATGATCATATTGATTGCAGTGTTGCATACATAACGTATAAAACACAAAAAACACCATTACTACCATTACTACCATCAAATATCCAAACATGTTTCCAAGGAGAGTAGGTATCAGCTTAAAGAAGAAAGTAAATTTTGCTATTGCTACATACGTAGCTAACATTAGCATTAACAGCTGTTTCCTTACCAGTCTTGCCAAGAGCTTCAGCCATTGTTGTGTTTACAAGACCAGAGGTTATAACACATCCTTTAAGCAGCGGCCTCTTCATATCAAACTGGACGCTACAGTGACTCGGTATCAGAAAGTGATGAAAAGAGCCGATTGGCCTGGAGCTAGCTGGTTAGCATGCTTACTTTAGTATAGGAAATTAAGGGATACATCTATCTATCGATAGATAGATAAATAGATAGATAGAAACATGTGCAGTATTTCACTGCAGACGCCAAAGGACCTCAGCTTCCTAAGGAAAAAGAGTCGGCACTACCCCTTCCAGTAGATGGCATCCCTAGGGGATAAAGAAAGTATCTATCTATCTATCTATCTATCTATCTATCTATCTATCTATCTATCTATCTATCTATCATTATAAACTCAAAAATGATCAGAAAAAACGTTAAAACCACAACTGTGATAATTAAAAAACTGGAAATTCATGTTTCCACTAGCTCATTGTTGATAATAATAATAATAATAGTAATAATAATAATAACAACACCAACAAAACAACAACAACAACAACAACAACAACAATAATAATAATAATAATAATAATAACAGTTGATAATAAATAAACAATAAAAAATAATTAGTCCACTTCCTTTGGCTGAGGTGTTGTATAACAGTGATGACAGTGGGAACAATTTATATTTAATAAAGATTTTAATAATATTTTGATTAAGATTTGAATAGTGTGAATGCTAAATAAAGATAAAGATAAATTTGAATTTGAATGACATATAGCATTATTAGTGTGAATGCTGCAATTACTAATTGCATTGCATGTTATTGCATTGCAGGCACATAATAAGTATGCAGAATAATAATATATGCCTTCAATGCACTCTATGCTACTTCCACTTCACTACAATATTGTACTTTCTACATTTATTTGGCTTTGGTTAAACAAGCAGGATACTGGAAAGACTATAACACTTGAGCTCACTGAAGCACTGCACAGGATTCCCTTTCGCCTGGACAAAAAGTTGACCCCCCCCCATTGTCATTTTATAATTGCTTTGCTATTGTGTAGCTGTGCAAATAGTTGGGAAAAATTTGTGTTTTCTGTTTTAAATTATAATCATGATTATTACTTTAATTACAGACCCTATTAAATATCAGTTCTCTGTGTTCATGTGTAAAGAGGAGAGTGTACAGATTTGTTGACAGGTATTTTACATTTCATAGCAGGAAAAGCTCAGGTGTATATCATTAATGATGGCTTCCCTCCGTCATTTCCAGGGCTCTGGCAGTGTTGGCTCACCTGCTCACTGGGACACGTCACTGAACACAGGTGTAATTAAAAATAATAATAATCATAATTAACAATGAAATAATTTAGCAGCTACATATGAGTGTCCACATACTTGTGTTTCTGTTTTCTATAAATAAGAATAACTAAACTAAACTGCTGACTTCTGACACACAATACAACATAAGAAGATTTTCATAACATTTCTGGGTCCAGCTCCTGGATTTTAAAATCCAGTCCAGAGTGAAACTGTTTCTTGGAGAGTGTTTGGTTCTCCTGTAAACAGCTCTCTCTCTCTCTCTCTCTCTCTCTCTCTCTCTCTCGCTCCCTCTGATGGTTTTCGGACCTCCCTTCTCTCTCTCCCTCACCCTCCCTCCCTCCACGGCAGCAGCAGAGTGGGTCAAGCCGACTCTCCGCCGCCTGGAGTTCATCTCCAAACCACCAAATCTCATCTTTCACCGGGAGATTGACTCTCAACGCGTTAAACTGTCAGACTAGAACTTTGACTTTTCTTCTCCTGAACTTTTTTCGCTCTCAGCGGATGCAGAGATTACATGAAAATATTTCAGAACGGATGTTGGATGGATTCTTTTTTTTTTGCTTTTGGTGCTTAAAACTTCCAAGTAGGTTAGTGGAGGAAACGGAGGACTGAATGTCAAAGTTTGTGAAAATACGGTGCATGTTTGAGCGTCTGTGAGTGTGTCAGTTTGTGCGACAGAGGAAAGCCTTTGAAAGTTTGGGAAGTGTTTGGTCCAATGCGTCCGGAGCGACCGGTTAAAGAGCAGGAACAACAACGGAGAACGACACATAGAGGGGGAGGCAGGAGTTTAGATCAGCGGGGTCTGCAGCGACTTACTGGCTGCTGGACGTTCATGTCTCCTCTCCCGACTGGCTCCGAGGTACACACACACACACACACGCGCGCGCACGCACGCACGCACACACACACACGCACGCACACACACACACACACACACACACACACTTTCATTTGTCACTAATCCACTTCTGCATTTCTCTCCGCTCTTTTTTTTATTTCACATCTGTATAAACAACATGAGAACAGAAATCAGAGTTGAAACAGATGTGGTAAAGGTCAAGAGTAGTACTCCCTTCAAATGAAGACGAAAATATATAAACATGAATCTGTTTAATATAAATACAGATGAAATAAAAAAAAAAATGAATAAAAGACAGACATAATCAGGAAAGCACCAATCAGCAATAATCATCTACACAAGAAAAGAGACTCGACACATTTCAAAATAAAAGCCAACATCTTCAACCTGCTCTCTGAATGATCACAGACCTTTATTTGGAATATTATGTGTAAATGAATGTGTGCATGTGCATGTTTGAGCCTGCGTTTTAGTGGGGTCCTCTCTCTGTCTATGTTACTGTTCCCATCATCTCCATCACAGTTAAATCATAATTATGTGATCCTGGGTGATGAAAATGGGAAGTCACTCTGTTTCGACCACAGAGGAACAAACACCTTACAGTCAGATCATCAAGCTCTCCAGGTGATTCTGCTCATTTGTTGACTTACTTTACACAACAAAATGTCCACTTGAACTCAAGAAATGTCAAAACTGAATGCACTGTTTGTATTAACTGATGTCACTCCTGCTTCCCAGAGGATGAACCTTTCTGATCTTACTAAGTTTTTCTAAGACTCAAACAAACAGTTAAATCATGGCTTGTTCTGTGAAGTCACTTTTGGAACAGTGATGGACATTGCAGCCTGTAGGGGGCATTAGCTAGTCAAACCAGTTTAACACACTGCACTGAGCTAAACTGATGTCATCTGGACTGAGGTTGTTCAGTCATCTGGTTCAAACCGTGGAAGAGGACAACATCTTTCATTATGTAGTTTAACCCTCTGAACCACCTAAAACAGCCTGTTTCTTGGTTTTTCAGTAGCATCACTTTATCTTACCCTAGCATGTCATATAGTCTTGTTTTCAGAATAAGCTGGGCTGCCCAGAAAGCCATTAGTTTCATTGTGAGTTGGATCAAACATATGCTATGACATTTTATCTAGTTTAAAGTGTCAGGTCAAACAGAGAGCTGACACTAATGTCTTAAAGGGAGACAACATGAATCTGATCCTCTTGTCCTGTTTGCTCTGTCTGTGTCATTTTCCTTGTGTCTCATCTTTCAAACATGTCTTCTAAAAACAAACTTCCAACAAAAGAAATGTGGAATGTCAGAAAGAGGGACAGAGGACTGCTGACCGTCCAGCTGCCACAAATACTCACTAGAGAACTAAATGTGGATTAATCCGCCACTGAAAATAATCCCCAACAAATGCTCTGTTTCCTCCTGTAAAAACTGCAGTGTGCAGATGTTTGAGGAAATTAATGATACTTTTTAAAAAAGGGAAAATGATGTGTTGAGAGATGGACTTAACACTAACACAGTTTTTGTTTGAGTCTGCATATGGGATTTAGTGACAGTTTGAAAAAATAAAATAATAAGTCTTGTCCTTTAATTTAAAACTTTTATTCTGAAAAATCTGAGAGGAAATCTAATTTTTTGACAGGTGAGACAAAACAGGATGAGTGAAAATCTGCTGAAATCCAGAGATTCAGTCACTAATCACACACACCATCTGATGATCATGTGTGTGTGTGTGTGTGTGTGTTTGTGTGTGTGTGTGTGTGTGTGTGTGTGTGTGTGTGTGTGTGTATGTGGGTGCATGCCTGAAGGCTGAGGGCTCGCTGGGGATAGCATCTCTGGGCATCAGCCAATAAGGCCCTTCGATTACTGACTAAGAAAAACAGTAATGGAATTATAAATGTTTGTGTGTGTGTGTGTGTGTGTGTGTGTGTGTGTGGTGTGTGTGTGTGTGTGTTGTGGCAGGGGGATGACAGCTAAATCCTTCTGAGCATTGATATTGATATTGATTACTAATAACATTCCTTTTTTGAGAGCAAACACACATCAAAGTTTAAAAAGGACTCAACAGAACTAGGTTAAGTCAACTCTTTATTAATTCAGTGTGTGTGTGTGTATTGACTCAAGGTCATGTTAGCTACACAACAAGCTTTGTACTTCGTTTGTTTTTTAAAGGAACAAATTTGTTAATTTATTTAGATTTTTCTGGCTCCGCCTACTTTAACATCATAGCGACGTGACCAGCTTTTGACCAAATCTGGAGGACTCAGCTACTTTGTTTGTCACTTTCGTCCAGTGCTTTAAACTCTGGGTCTTAAGTCTCGAGCCAGTTGAGTATTTGACACCAACAGGTGACCCTGGAAAACCTGAGGGAGGGTGTGTCTCCTGGTGTCATCAGAGGGTCTGTTCCTCAGGAATCTTCTCAGGAGGGACTGAACGCTCTGGTCATCCAGGATTCATAGAACTGTAGTTACCTTTGTAACCTTCCTTGACGTTTCTATTTTATTGCTATTTTATTCATCTTCCTCCAAGGAAGTCTGATTGGCTGCCAGGTGATTTCTGAGAAATGTATTTATTCTTTTATGGCATGTTTAGTCACATTTTTACATTTTTATATAGTCTTTAGTCTTGAATGACTGAAACCATTTAGATGAGAATCCAGCATGATCTTTTAATGTTCACAGAGGCTCTGTGGCACACTGGCTTTAACAAGGTGTTTTATCTTCATGCATTACTATTGAAAGTAATTTTCAAAATAAGATGATTCTTTTAAAAAATATATTTGGATTATGGAGACCAATAAGAAGCAGAGCTGTGCAATAAAGAACCAATCAAAGCTGGACTCACAGCTGAGTGTGAGCTGAAAACTTTACTTTGAAACAAAGATTAATGAGAAACTCAAAACGCTGAGCTGAAGCTTGAAACTGGACTGAGAAGAGAAGAAGGAGGGATGAGGGGTGGAGAACTCAGAGAAAATTTGTCAGAATAATAAACATGAAGCAGGATTTTCAACATGGACTTGTTGACTTTGAGACACTGAAGCCGATTCCTCTTCTTCCTCTTCCTCCTCTCTTTCATCCCTCCTCCTCTTTCACACCTCCTGTTCGCTCTCCCTCCATCACTCCAAACAAGTGCTCCTTTAACTTTAAAACACACTTCTTGTCCTTTTTGTGCCTTGTGTCCTCTCTTCTTTTTCTCTACCCACTCTCTCCTTTCACTTCTCCTCTTGTCTTCTCTCTTCCCTTGTTTCTTTTGTTCTGTCTGTCTCCTTCTTTTTCTCCTTTCTGCAAACTCCAGGGGACAGCTTGAACATGTAGATGACGCTGTCTAGTAGTTTTAGCTAGATGTGTCTCTTTGGCGCAGTGGCCAGTGTTTAAATATTGTGTTCCACTGCTTAGTACACACCAGAACATCACAGCATCATCAGTGTCAAAGATCACACACAGCATCATACATTCACTGAATGTTAGTGTTAGTGACCCATAGTGGTCTAGTGCAGTGGTGCTAAGCCATTTCGAGCAGTGACTCCCCAAAAATTTATGTTGGGGTTCGGGACCCCCTCCCATTCTTGAAAAAACTGCAGTGACAGCTACCGGACGTCTGATATCTCCAACGCTTGTTGGAGGCCGAATCTGTCCGAGCCTTCGCCACCTAATGTTTTTCAATTGAACTTGACGGTGTAACATTAGTCTCAGTTGCTCCACCTTCACATATCTTTTCTTGGTCTGCACCTGGAGCTGGCAGACTTTGTTTGAGAAGCCACTGATCCATATTCAGACACTTTTGCAGTAGTTAGCTAACGTTTAGCCCCTGACACTGTGCTGTGCCTCCAGCTGGAGGAGACAACTTCTCCCTCACTGATTCACACACATTCAATTTACTCACTCGCTCAAATTTCTTTTATAATAACTACATTATAACACTGTTGGGGGAGATAATTGAAAAATCTATCCATTAGCTATACAGCTTAACCTTATAGGGATGGAACCCAAGCAAGCACACGGAGAACATCCAAACTCCACACAGAAAGGCCCAGGCCCAGGCCCCGGCCCCGGGCTCGAATCCAGGTCATTCTCGCTGTGAGGCCACTGCTCCACCATACTGCCATCATTCTCAAAAAACACACAACGACAACAAGATAATGTATCTGCTTGATATGATATTGAAATTGAATGGGATAAACAGGGCATCATCATGACAATGTTAACTGCAATAGCCTAATATTTTGGGTCATGAGCTCAATCAACTGTTCAAATGAGTCTTAAGATGTAAAACATCACCTTTTAACATGTACTAATGTCGTCTGGACGTTATTTTTCAAATGGTGTTTCACAGACATCTAGTTAAACACTAAAGAAGTGATTCAGATGTGATACTTTTGAATTAGATATAGTCACCAGCAGCTGCTTTAATTCCATTTTACAGTATCATGCTTAATGACTGTCACTGTGTGACATACGTGAGAAGAAATTCAAAGGTTGAGGGTTGAAGCCCTCAGTGAGAGTCAAACTGTACAACACATTCAGCTGAAGCCTGAGGACTTTAGCTGAATGTGTTGCAGCAGATTCTGAAAAACGTGAACTTTATTTTGGGGTTTTAACAGCAGTATGTGTCACTCTGTTCTCAGTTAACGCCTTCCTACAAACACAAGGAGCCATTGATTTCACAGGCAAACAGAAATCAAATGCACCCCAACCATCTCAAGTATTTAATATCGAGCCCACGCAGGATAATTATGGGATGTGGGAGGATTGTTTCCTCAGTGACCAGTGTTTGTCGTTTATAATAATTAGTCCAACAATTTAGCAGAGTCTGTGGTTAGACAGAGGCTGTGTGTGTGTGTGTGTGTATGTGTGTGTGTGTGTGTGTGTGTATGTGTGTGTGTGTGTGTGTGTGTGCGTGGCTCAGGCGACAGATGTATACCGCAGTGATTCCAACCTCAGAGCAGCCCGATAAACAACATTAACAACATACACAACACACGCACATAGATGCATGGATACATGCAGTGAATATATATGTTCATGACACACACACACACAAACCCACAAACTGGATGCCTATCAAATGAAAAAGCTGAACTGAGGGGAGACAACTTACTTTTTGCACATTTGCATTTGTACATTTTTCTTTTCACTTACCCTGTATTTATTAGTGCCACGGGTGCTCAGCTCCGAGGCACTCCTCTACAGCTAGAATAGCTGAGAGGAGTGCCTCGGAGCATATTCTCTTCCGGGTTTATTATTCTTCCGCCAAATTTTGGCGCGTAACTCGTCCCGCAGCTTTGAGAAAACCCGGAAATATATACATCAAAACGTGCGTCTTGATACCGAAAGAGGTGCTATGACTTTTGGTGTTAAAATTCCAATTTTTCCCAAAATTATTCCCAAAAACTGGGAATAAATAATGTATTAGGAATGCATTGGAATTTTCTTTAGAGACCGACCTTTTTTCTACAAAATTGCACCTTTTTTCTGAGTCACCCAGCTCTCTCATACCTGCACGTAGAAATGTGAGTCAAACTATTAAACAGAGGAAAACTCTCAAAAAGACAGGAACTATTTTTACATAACATGTAAACTTTTCAAACTGTGAGCACTCAAAGGAGGAGTGCAAATCACTTTTTCTTCAAAGTTAGAGTGAAAGCGTCAGTTGGCTAGAGTGCGTGAAGCAGTAAAAAATAACCTTTATTTTTATTTTTAACTCGAGCTCGCAGCCAAACCGTAAAAAGGAGACAAATAATTATATCTGAAAATGTAGACATAGTTGTTGGGATTCATAAAATGTAACTTTGACAGGCAGGGTCTGCACAAAATTTAAACGGGGGTGCCGAGTCCGGCAGCAATACCTGTCTCACTCTCATTGACACCTGATGTAATCGTCTTTTTTTTTTCAAAAGAATCTCACTCTGTCTTCGCACTGAGCTTACGCACTCATTTTAAGGAATATCTGAATAAAATAGAGACTGTAGAAACTTCTGGCTTCAGTGTCTGTCACAGTGTTTTCGGTTTTTGAAAAGAAGTGTGGTATCTTGAGGTGCTGATGTGAAGAAGTGATCACCGCTGACACATCTTTACTTGCAATCAAAAAGAAGTTTATTTAGAGAAAGAAAGAAACGGTGGCAAAAAATGCAGAATCCTGGAGCATCTCTGCCAGTGTGAGATCTCCCCTTTTCCTTCTCACAAACCCCTTTTTATCTGTCTTATCCCATCTTTGGGATGTACACTTCTTCCAATGAGAAGAAGTCTTCACCCTAATGGTAAATCAAATCTAATATACGAGTATCTGGTCTCTGGACTTTTGACCTTTAAGGTCAGCACAAAACCCCCACATCCTGGGTCCCTTATATCATAGAGAACAGGAAACAAATGGTTAAGCAAATTTGTCCCCTAATGCACTTTCCTTAAACTTGACTTATACTGAGTAGTTCAAAATAACCCTTGACAAAGTCTTAGTTGACAGCTTTCTTGAACTTATCAATAAAACGTACATAAAAGAAGAACATACAACAGTTTAGAATGTTTTAGTAAAAAGAAATGAAGTGGATAATACACTACAGTACAAACACAATAGTGGTAATTTAAATAGCGGTTCATGTGATTTATTAACCCTCAGGGGTCCCTCTGTCCTTTTTTGGACATTTTCTTCACTTTTCTTTTTTGATTTGCTGATCATTTTGGCTGTGTTACAGCTGAAGGTATGGATTTCTGCAAGAAAGTGTCTTTTTTGACATATTTTTAAAATCTAATGTCAGTTACTGTTACAGGTCTATTATACACTGGTAACACATTTTGTACCCTCTGGGGTTCCTCGTGTCCAAAGAAGGACACACAAAGAAAATGCTATAAAATCATCATATATCAATATTTTTTTCTGCTTTTTTTTGCATACATCTCTTAAACCACTTCAGTTCTGCTCAAACCTACCAAATGTTTATTAGTTTTCAGGATTTTAACCCTTTAAATGCCAGTTTGTAGACATGTTGCCTCTTGTTTTATTAAATAAAACAACACAGAATATGAGATATTTCCCACATAATACATGATGGAGGGATGTGACATTGTTTTATATCAGAGTCTTTTATATCAAGACATTTCTCAAAACCAGAATATGATCAGGGTGACTTTTGAACACTGGAAATAAATCATGTACTCATCCCGGCAGTAGCCCCCGTGGCACTCAAAATTTCCCTGGAATTTTCTAGTTATTATTATTATTATTATTAAAAGTAGTTTTTCCTCTTTTATTAATTTACTTCCTCTCTCATAACTGCATGTTTAGCAGCTGTAAAAAAGCAGTTTCTCTGCAAGGATCAATAAAGTTTTTCTGATTCAGATTTTATTATTTATAATTTTTAATGTCTCCTGGGTTATCATATGACTCCATGGCACCATGGATAGTGCATTGGACTTAACACTGAGGAAGTGATTCAAAGGTTGTGTCTTCGAGTCCCACCAGAGTTGAAGATAATAATTATAGGTGAAGAGAAGAGATTAACAGCAGCTTTCATCAAGTACAATTGTGTCACTAATATGTAAAGTGATGGTGAGAATTCTTCCCAAGTTTCTTCGACAAAACCAAGGTGAGATCAGTCAAAACATTTATTTGACAAACGACAGCTGAGAGGAGAGAGATGCAGTAAAGGTCATCGGCTGGACTTGAACAAGATCAAAGTTCATAGCCAGGGCCTTGACTGGAGGGAAACCAGGGCACAGTGGTTCTTGTTTTCATTCAGTCTTGTCTGATTGCTCTGGTGTGAGGCAGTGCGGTACAATGGTACAGTGCGTTGGACTTGTCATTAAACAGAGGAGAATGATTCAAAGGCTGTAGTTGTGAGTCCCACAGATGACTAACAGCAGAGGACCTGCAAACTGCAGGCTCACACCTGAGACAATCCACTATAGTCTGTGGGATAACAACTGTCTTACAAGTGGCTTTTCACAAGAAAGGTGCATTCAAAGTAAACTATTTTTTTACTTAAATGGTTTCAGTCAACAATGGATTTGGTTCTAACCATGATTCATTCTCCAGCTTTATTGTTCTGATCTGAAAACATCAGGGACAATAGTGTAATCTGTTCATTGTGTTTGTGGTTTAAACCAGGTGTGTGAGGTTGGTCTGGATGTTGAGGTTCAGGAATGTGGGTGTGTGTGTGTGTGTGTGTTTGTGTTTGACACCTCCGATGTCTGTCTGTGTATTTCCCTTATGAATCACTCTTCTCTCTCTCGCTATCATTCCAGACTTCCCATAAAAAGTTATCTCTGTAATTTTACATCTTTCCACTAATTTGAGAAACACACACACACACACACACACACACACACACACACACACACACACACACAGGAATAAAGACATACTGAGAATTTCCAAACACACACACACACACACACACTGAGCGTGTGCAGTTTTACAGTGTTTTCAGTGCAGCAGCTGATGACAGTTTTACAGCTTCACCTCGATGGTTCAACTGTCCACTGAGACAACTCTGCATCCAACAATACAATACAGAACAAAGAGCAGGAGAAGAAAATAGAACATGACAGAATAATAGAACACATTTAATCTCTGATGAGGTACAAAATGTTCATGTTTTGTTGTAAAGCTCATATTTTTAGCCAGGCTTTGACAGTGTCTCAACCAATACTGGACATATTGTCATGATATTTAGTTCAGAGATTCATGTGCCCCTCAGGATGAACTTTTCCTCTGGCGCCATCATCAGGTCACATTTGAATTTGTCCAATACTTTGGTTTATGGCTAAATACCTGCAGAACTAATGACATTCACATCAGCCTCAGCTGTACTTTCTGTGTGCTGTTAGTTAGCAAACGTTAGCATGCGAAGACACAAACATAAAAAATTTTTGAATTAGCATTTACCTCAAAGTCCTCAGCCTCACAAAGACATAAGCACAGCTGTAAAAAGCTAAAATAACTTTGTGAAACAATCTGACATGTTTTCACTTCACAGTTTTAATCACCGTCAGACGGTGTGTACTCAAAGCTGCGGGAGGGTTAGGGTTAGGGTTGTAAAGTAGTACCGTGATGTCTCCTTTTTCCCAGGCTAAGGTATTACCACGCTCATAGTTAAGAAAAATAGTCCTTCTAAAACCTGTTCTTGTCCTGGCTCCACTGCACAAACTAAATGAAGTTCAGAACAAACTAGTGAAAATAAAATAGCCATCGAGATTTAGCTGTGTGCTAACAGACTGAGGTCAGAGGTCAGAGTCTCTCTGACTGCTCTGACTCAGATTTCATGTTTTCCTTTGGAGAAGTTTCACAACACTATTTTTACATCATTCTTTCTCTGTTGCTTAAACCACGATTGCATGTAATGTACTGAGATCAGAACTTTTCATCCTGAGCCAGAACAAGTGTAAATTGAATCTGATTTATTAGTCTGTATTTTAACAAACACAAAACAAAGATTTGATTTGTTCTGTCAGAAAACTTAATCATGATAAAACAAGTAAATCATATAACAGTGGAAATCAATACAACTCGACAACCTAAATTGAATTCTCATGATATCAGCAAGAAATCAGTCAGTTTTTACTTATTTAAACCTTCATTTTTCTGGAACAAATAGCTTGTGAAATGTTAAAAACAAATAAAACAAATCAAAAAACTGAAAAAACTGCCAAAAACTATTGAGTCTACTGTCAGATTATGTGTCTATACAACTAATAAGTTTAATTTTAGAAGAGAGTGGACACATGGAAAGACTCAAACAGGAAAACAATTCCACTGATACATATAAATATCTACTGTTCGTTATTATTCATCACTTTATTATAAACTCTTTTGTCCATGTCAGGCTCCCGTAGGAATGGTTTTTCCAGGTAACTGATTGGTCAGTAGTTTGGCTGTTGACAGGTTTTGATCTGATCCTGTAACGTAAACCTTTGCCGGAGTTTAGCATAAGTTACCATGGGGATTTACCCCGGTAACAAGTGGACCACCATCATAGGAATGAGTACCCAGAGTTAAACCTTAAGTTACCTCGATAACTTTAAATCTTTGTAGTACAGACTGCTGGTCTCTGGATGTGAACCTCAGTTCGTGTGTGTGTGTGTGTGTGTGTGTGTGTGTGTGTGTGTGTGTGTGTGTGTGTGTGTGTGTAAGGAGCGGGTCGACGCTATGAGCATATGAGCACAATGGACACAGTAGGACAACAGTGTGGAGCTTTTGTATGTTTGTGTGTCAGAGAGAGAGATACAGTGTTGGGTCTGAACACAAAGAGTGAGACCACACACAGTGCACTGGCCTACATAGTGGGATGATGAATGTGTTAATGAAATCACACACACACACACAGACACACACACACACACACACACACACACACACACACACACACATAAATAACCCATCATTGGTCTGAGAGACAGAGGAAGGATGTTGGTGTTTAAATGTAAATATTAGATGTGAGTGTGCATCCACACTCAGTGGACTCATTTCAAACTGCTGTTCACAGTGTGTATGAAACTATGTGTGTCTACACCAGAGTTATCATGAAGATAATCTGTCCACACTGAAACAACTGCACAACAGAGACAGGTTTCTGAAAAGCTCAGTGTGTGGGGGAGAAATAATGATCAGAGAGAGGAAAAGAGAAGAAGAGGGAAGAGAAAGAGAGAAGAAGAGAAGGAGAGAAGATAAGGATTAAAGAGAAGAAAAGAAGAAGAGGGAAGATAAGAGAAGGACTCATTATGCAAATAAACTTAAATGATCCACTTCAAAACTTCTATTAAATTACCAGTGAACAGTTAAAACCCACAATCAAAAAGAAAAACAACAGTAACAGCAACAAGACACTCCTACCTACAACTTAAAAAACTAAAAGCTGAGCTGCAGTGTCCCATCGTCTCCAGTGGAACGCAGGACCTGTCTGATCCCCCACACATCCCTGAAAACATCCAGGTTGCAGGTCAGTCTATAAATAGAGTGCTCTATTCTGAGCCTAGCTGAGACCAGAACCTTTTCCAAATTGCTATCTTAGCATTTGCTAACAAGAAATTGATAAGAACCAGTGTCTTTCTCTTTTTAACAGTGTACCTTGGGCCAAAAATAAAAAAGAAAAGGAAAAAAACTCTCATAAAGCCTTCACCCAGCCTCAATAAATCAGACAAACGAGGACAGGAAACCACCAGGTGTTCTAAAGTTTCTGTCTGTCTACAAAACGGACAGCCCTCCCCAGTGCTGGGATCCAGTTGAGTTCTGTATCCGTTTGTAGCCATAGCTCTGAGTATGATCCTCCACTTGAGGTTAGCCATCCGTTTTTCAACAGGAGGCTTATACAGGAGCTGCCAGCAGCCTTTAAGGGAAGAGTCTGCATCAAACACCTCAGTCCATTTTGACTCCCTGAGTCCTGCTAGAGAGCCGAGGTTCAGGACCTTTACACAGCTGTGATACAGCTGATTCTTCCCACAGGAGACGAATTATCCAAAAGATGGAGGGAGAGAAGCAGGCCACTGTTCTCTCTCCACTCTCCCACAGCAGGACTGATGATGAGGGAGGGGAACACAAACTCGTGGCCGTCACTCCACTGTTCAGCCAGCACCTGGACCCGAACAAAAATCTCTGAAGCACTCTGGACGACCTGATGTTGGTCACCTCAGTCAGTGTGTCTAAAGACATCCTCATTAAAAGACCCAGCTTGACGACCCCAGCCTCAACAAAATGAGTCTTCAAAGTGCCTGAGGAGGGCATGCCATTGGACAGGAAGCTGTTGTTGAACAGCGGCTCCTCAAACAGCCACATTCAGACCTGTGGTCAGGAGGTCGGGTGATGTGAAGTGTCCTCCATACATCCATCGCTGACCTGTAGAATGGCGTAAGTTCTGACAGGTCACACTGTGAGTCCAGCAAGAACAGTTGTCTATCTAGGCCAAGTTACCGGCCTTTCTGAGGATGAGTTGGGCGGGAGACGACCAGCAGAGACCACAGTCGTACACCAACCTCTGAGCCGCCTGCAGTCTGAAAGCTGCCATCCTGGATCTAATGTCTATAAGGCCCTGCCCTCCCTCTGCCACAGAGAGATACAGTAACGCTGACCGACAAAAGAGGAGAAGAGAAGAAGAGAATGGTAGAAAAGAACAGAAGTAGAGAAGAACATGAAAAGAGAAAAGAACAGAAAAAGAGAAGAACAGAAGAAGAGAGGAATAGGACAAAAGAAGAGAAGAGAAGAAGACAATAAAGAAAAGAAGAACATAAGAAGAATAGAGAAAAGAAAAAGAGAAGAGAGAAAATGTGAAGACTTTAGGATCAATCCAATAGTGTCAATGAGAGAGGGATAGGAAAGTCAGGGAGAGAGAGAGGGGGATGATGTGCAGCAAAGGGTCAGCTTCGAACCCGGGCCACTACGGTTAGGACTAAGCTTTTGTGGTACGCGCTCTACCAGGTGAACCACTGAGGCGCCCAAGTCGTGTTATTTTAACATCACTTAATAGTTGCAAACTTCAGTTAAAATTGTAACCATGTTGTTTAACATTTAGCTCTGTAGCATAGATGAAATGAGAGCTGAGACTCTCCAGGCTCAGCAGGTAATAAACAGTTTCATTGATCACAAACAAATATCATCCATAATGATAATAACAAACGACAGGAAGTTCACTGAAAACACACACACACACACACACACACACACACACACACACACACACACACACACACAGAAGACTGAAGGCGCCTGTGTGTCTCTTCTCTTAACAGCACTACTGGAAATGTACACTCACTGTCAGTGTGTTTGTTTAGCCTGGACCACTGAGTGTGACTGTGAGTGTGTTTGTGTGTGTGTGTGTGTGTGTGTGTGTGTGTGTGTGTGTGTGTGTGTGTGTGTGTGTGTGTGTGTGCGTGCGTGTGTGTGTGTGTGTGTGTGTGTTAGTTGTGGTTTCACGTGGTGTGTAACCAGCTCTGTGACTGTATTAATGAATGGTTTTGACTCAGTATGTGTGTATGCTCATGTGCCTACTTTTCCATCTACATCTAACCTGTTTTCTGCCACCACCATGCTACAACACAGGTGTGTGTGTTTGTGTGTGTGTGTGTGTCCCTCTTTGGGTCAGTTGGGCCTCCTGACATTGTCTTGTCTCAGACAGAAACAGCGAGCAGTAGCTGTATGTGTGTGTGTGTGAGTGTGTGTGTGTGTGATTCAACATTTTTCTTGGACTTCATGGTTTGAATTGTGTTCATGTTTTGGTGTGCGACTCATGTAAAAACGTCTTTTCTGGAAACAAGTACGCCAAAGTACGCCAAATAATTATCTTCAGAATCAGAATCAGATCAGTGGAGGGCAGATCATCTCTGCCCTCCAGGTTCACGCTCTCCTCCTCAGCTCTGTGGCCAAACATGTTTCTGACACATCAGAAACTCACTAGACATTCATCCTTAAAACTGATCTCGTACAGTCTGAGATGAGTGTCTGCTGTCAGCACTGAGCTCTCATGCCAGAGAATCACATTCTTAGTGTTGAGCTTTTTCACTTTTCTGGTCTGACTGAAATCAGAGAAACTGTGTGAAACAGACTCAGGATCTGGCCCCATCCAAATGCACACAGGTTTTTTTTGTTAAAACAGTATTTTGGCCTTTTGTCCACATGTAAAATGTATTGTTGGTCACTGAGCTTTGCGAGTCCAGGGTGAAGACTGTTAAAAACTCAGTTTTTTGGTATATAACGTTATTGCTGTTTGTTCAGTGGAACCAGTGATACCTTTTTATGTCTCAGGCTACCAGAGAACACGATATCTCAGTAATGCCTTCACGGAACGTTTGGCACAAACAATTAATTGGACTTCAGATTTTAGTGGCTGAAGGTCAAAGGTCAAAGTCAAAGTGACCGCAGTTATGAGAAAATTTCACACAAATGTTTCATATTTTATATGACTCTGGATAAACAGGGATGTAACCTGAAACTAGTCTGAGTGGAGGAGGCAGACAACCATGAGGAGGTCATTTAGGTAATTCAGGCTTCTGATTCTATCAACAGTCTGTTTTGTATTTTTATGTGGACAGAGATTTTTTTTAAAACTAAAGGATTACAACCCCTGTTTTAATGAATATGTGTGGACCAGTCTTGGTTGCACTCTGTAGATAAGGAGTCGGCAAGTAAGTTTGGCCTTGGTCCAATTTTTTCCTACTCCATAAGTGGCCAGAACATAATCAAAGACTAACTGAAGAAATTGAAAATTAAAAAAAAAAAATTCAACAGGATCTTAATTTGTTAGTGTTCACATATGTGGCCCACAATCAGATATTATACATTCGACTGACCTGGTGTTATTTTTTGTATGTCACACATCGTATGTCTGAGGTTTTCAAAAACTTTGGAACTTGCTGTCAGAACTTTTCAGAATGAAAGCTCACAATAGCATGAAATAAAGCACTGCACTTTTATTTTGTAGATAAATTCGCTAAAGATGAAATTATTCTGTGGCTTACTATTATTGCCATGATGGAGATTTATTTTAATTTTAAGGTGCTGTGTGCTGACTACAGAGCAGCTGCAGCCTGATGTGACTGTGTCTGTTATTCACTGTCAACATGGACAAAAGTATAATAATCATTCTTCAAGTGTGGGGAGATTCTCTAAATGAAAATCAAATAATAATTAAATGTGGGACTGTCAATCCAACATTGTAAGATTTAAAAAACAATCTGATTCTCAAAGTAATGTGGCGGGACAGTTTTGGCCCACAGACCGCCAGCTGCCGACCACTGCTGTAGAGGCTGAGGTAATTCTGACAGACATGTTGAGTAGGTGGTGAGTGCACAGTACTATCATAGGTCAACACTAAGCTTTTATGCTAACTGATGTATTTAGTTTGACACTGTTGGGAGTCAACCCTTAAAATTACATCCTGCCTGTCTAAAAGTCCAGTGCATGTTGTCTGAAACACATGTACCCTTTTTGTGATGTGCATCAGTTTGAATATATGGTACTATTATCTTATTCAAGTTTAAATAAATAAATAATCTACTATGCACTGCATGCCTCACAAAGCTCAACAGACACACGAAATTTTAGTAACAACACAGAAAAGAAGAAAATTTGAGACTGTTCCTTTTAAATGGTTAGCTAATGTAATCAGAGAAACTGGGTGAAACTGGGACACAGGCTCTGTTACATTGTAGTGGATTAGGTGATGCTGACAGTCTTTATACTCACTAATGTTTGAAGCTCGACTCTGGCTTATGCTTAGGGCTGAGGCCTTTCTCTCTCTCTCTCAGTAATCTCATATAAACATGAACCCCCGATAGGAGCAGGGAGACTGTAAACACATAAACACACACACACACAGATAGTATAGAGTCGTTCCCAGGTTGTGTATTCTGGTTCTCATATTTTAGGACTGCTTGTGCTCTGCAGATCTACAGGCTGCTATTTTCTCTGTTTTACTCTTGTGTTCAAACCCAAAGACAATAAATACCAGGGGAGGCAGTGAGTGTAACGTCAACTGTAGGTGTCTGGACACAGCAGACTGTGTTTACGTTCATTACGCTCGTTCTCTTTTTTACCTGACAGCTGTTAGATACAGCATCTTAAGTAGTTCTCACGGATCTCTGATGCTTTCCATTCTCAGTTTGTGCTGCTTATTTTGAAAGGAAACATTTCAGCATAATCAGTGATTTGCTGTTAGCATTTAATTAGCATTTAATTACACAATAGATCTTTTGCTTTAATAGTGTTTTCTTTTCCTCATGTCCTCCTAAAGCTTGACTCAAAGCCACAATCTTTAAATCACTTCTTCACTGTGATATCAAAAAGCTAGATGGATGTACACATCCTGCATCACTTTTTGCAAAAAGGTAGCATACCAAGTCCAAGTAAAGTAAGAAATATGAGAGAAACATGGCTCTGTGATGCAATTGATAGCGCATTGGACTTCTAGACAGGAAAAGGTCAAGAAATTCAAAGGTTGTGGGTTCGTGTCCAACCAGAGTCGAATTACTTACATGTGACACATCACACACAAAAGCTAAATGTGTCTTAACTGGTTGAACATTACCTGCATTGAACCTTGATAAGAAAATAAGATGCATGTCATGTTCTACTTCTTCACTATTGTCCTGCAAATCTAGTTTTGATTGGTTACACAGCTCCAGAGAGATTTTATCAACCTAACAAATAGAAGAGAATGCAAATTGCATCAATAGGATAAACATAAATAAAGATAAAGACTTATGCAGGTCAGGTAACAGGATCAAGAAGAGGTTTCACGTTTGCCCCATGTTCAAAGACATATGTGAGGCTCTGTGGTGCAATGGACAGCACATTCAAAGGTTGTGGGTTTGAGTCTCACCAGAGTCGTTTGTGGCACATTGTCTGAACCTTGGCAAACACCAACCACATTAAGCCACATCTTAGCAAATTAATTCCACTCGACTTTTCAAACATGAGTCCTCATGTCAGTCTGCTGTATATGAAACTATACTTTTTAAAAATCCAGTTCTTAAATCGTTTTCTCTGTCTTTGAATGTGGAAACCCCTCAGCAGAAGCAGAGTATGCAGGTGTTTCCATACACAGCACAGGGATTTAAACCTGTAACCTGGAGACCTGCTCTGCATCTGGCTTGTATTACTGACACCAGTCAATCCCACTTCACCTCCACCCACCCGCCCACCAACCCAAGCACTTACCCCTCACCCCCCATCTCACCCATTTCTCTCAATCTTTTAGCATACAGCTGCAGAAACACTGGTTTATGCACAATGGCTAACCCTAATGACTAATAGGGTCAACCTGTTCTAATGTATCATTTACTTTGTATGAGGATGTTACCCTGCACTGGACACACACACACACACACACACACACACACACACACACACACACACACACATACACAGATGTATTAGAACAAGCCCACACCAAGTTTATAATAGTTTTGTATTTTTCATATTTACTTTTTTGAAAATGTTTAGTTTTAGTTTAGTTTTCATTTTTTTCAGTGTTAGTTCTAGTTTTTTGTAATATTAAGTTTTTGTCTGGGCGAGGAATCAAAAAGGTCAGAAAAAGTATAAAAACAAAATATCAAACCATTAATTGTGTTTACTGAGGAGAGATGAACAGCATCCATAAAAGATAATTATGATAGATGTGTGTTTGTGTCATTAACCAGAAACATTCCACTGGTTTCTATCCCAGAAAGGTTTAGTGAAAACTCTGAGTTTCTTAACAATGAAATGAGGGAAACTCTGGGTTCTGCTCCAGAAACTGAGATCACTTTATCTTTGCCAGGGTAACTGACTATGTGAAACTAACCTGCTCGCTGGCAAGTTTTCTTAAACGCCCCTGAGTTTCTGTCTGTCTCTGCCCCTCCGTTGGAAGAAGATTGAATCCCGATTGGACATTTGTTTGTAACCCAAGACCTCTTTTATGATCGAACAGTCAGTGTGAGGACATAGACAGATCTCTGGCATTCAGATATTACATATGGAGACTTCATCCTAAAATCAGGTTAAATCTGCACAGTCCATCTTTATAACACTCAGACTCTGTGGACATTAAGACACTTGTCAGATTGTCAATCAGTTCCTCTGCACTGAAACATTTACTTTACATTCGTCACTGTAAAAAAGAAAAGCTGTGTGAAACTTAGACACAGACTCTGATCAATGAAGAATCATTTATCATGTGCTGATTGGTCTCACTGATGAACAGTCCTACCATAGCTGTCATATCATGCTGTAGATGATGATACTTCTGAGTGAGGATGACAGTAATGCAGCTAAGAACACTTTAACATTTAAAATCTGGACTAAATGTAGTCTAAAAGTGAGGTATGGAACATATATTGCAGTCTGAAACTGTTTTAAGAGCATTTCAGTCACTGTATATTAATGTACTACATATATACAAATACAGTCATTGATGCTGTTAAGCAAGATTTTTAAATGTAGACATCTGAGAATTTACACTCAGTTTTAATCTCGATGCTTTTTCAACTGAAAATCACCAATCAGTGGGAGTTCATGGCTCATGGCTCGTTTTAAGATTCAGTTTTCATATACAGGCTGTTTACATTTCTCTATGGCCTGAACGCTTTGATACTTTCACAGTATTAATATAGAACCTAGATCTGCTTTTTAATAATAAAAAAACAAGGAGATGTAACTTTCTACAATATGAGCCCTTTAAGAGAACAGACCTCATTCTTGTCTTCCAGCCAAACATTACATACATCCTGACTCTTTATACACAAGAAAGGAAAGAATTCTTTAGTGACTGCCTCCCCTTACCCCCTCTCCTCTGTTAGACAAAGACATGTATAAAGTATTTCACCTCCTGCCTCTGTGTGTGTGTGTTGCTGTGTCTCTCTGTGCTACTGATGTGATTTTATGTTTTGACATTTTTTGTAAAAGAGAAGAACAAAGAGGAAGAGGACAGAGAGAAAAGCTGCACTGGGATGTTGTGTACCAGAATGAGACAGAGTCAGCATTGAAGTGGAAGCTAACATTTCTCACCCTGGTTTCTCCAGGTTTCTACTTCCTGTGACATCATCACACCATGCCTGAGGGGTCACGGCGTGGCAGCCAGCGATCGCCTAGTACCACAGGTAAAAGAGAAGGGGGTAAGTTAGCAGTTTTCATCAAACAAGCTCTGATAGATCTGTTGTCCACTACCTGCTCAGCAAACAGTCACATAGTGGAGCATTTAGCAGCTAGAGATCCAGATATGTCCCTCAGGAGTTGGTGGAGAGTTAGTGTCATCATAACACTGTAAGTGAATAATTCTGTATAAAGATGATTGTCAACAAATTGTGAATCTTTTTTGTCAAAGGTAAAGACTAATGTGGGTCAGGTAACAGGGTCAAGAAGAGTGGTTTGCCCCATGACAGACAGAATCCATGAGGTTCTGTGGTGCAATGGACTTCTAAGTTGGACTTCTATTCAAGTGTGAGAGAAAAGATTGTGGGTTTGAGTCCACAGTCGCCTGTCATTGTCTGACGTGCAGAAATGCACCTACTTTCAGAATTTTGTCAAACTTCTGCAGGTTGTGGGTTCATGAAACCTCATTAATGCCTTAACCATCAATGATGTGGCATTTCAGCACTTTTCCAATGTGGTGTCGCAAGATGAACCCAGAAACATGAGGGACTGTGAGAGCCAAGTATAACGTACTGTTTATTTTCTGCTATAAATTAATACTTCTGTATGAAGTTCTGTAAATGGGAATGGATTTATGAGTACAGATTTAATGAATGGAATTGTAAGAAATAGAATCATCAAAATTACAGAAAACTAGAGTCTCAAAAAGAAATTGAAATTTTCCATTGAGCAGAACTTTTAGCTCACAAGAACACAAGAAAAGTGGCACATAGGTTGTAGGTTTCAGTCCTATCAGTCTGTCAGTGCACGTCTTGCATCAGTTATATATATCATAGCAAACCAAGTCGAACTGAAGCAAGAAACATGGGTAAAACATGGCTCTGTGGCGCAATGGATAGCGTGTTGGACTTCTAGACAGTAACAGCACAAGTGATTCAGAGGTTGTGGATTTCAGTCCCTCCAGGGTCAAGCTCTTTACAGATGCAACATTCATTTACAGACAAAAGCTCTGTAGTCATGGTTTTATTCCACTGATGGAACATCACCGGCATTTCATTCTACCATCAAAATAAGGAAATAGTTGACATTCAAGCCATTGATAACTAACATTATGTCATCTCATCTTCAGTTTCATGTATATAATGTTCTTCAGTTCTCCTTGGATTTCTATATTTGAAGTCTCAATGGTGTCTGGAATTAGTGGACACTAATGTCCTCCAAAACTAGCTTTGATTGGTTAGACAGCTGCAGAGGGACCATATGAAACATATGGAAAGAACAGAAATGTAAATTTTTAATGTAGTTTTCTCTATTTCAAGTTCCAAATTGCAATTCATAAACAGGTTAAACATAAATAAAAATAAAGGCTGATGCAGGTCAAGAGAATTCAGGGTTTGCCCCATGTATTAGCCCATTAATTGCACTGAAGGACTGTAGTATCTTTAGTGCTAACCAAAAAGTAGTAATAAGATACTAACATCTAAGTAGGTCCGATGAGTGGTTGTCTTGAATAATTCAGGGAGTGAATTAATGTATGGTTGAACACTGACAATTTATTGCCTTACAACTTATACACAATACACAAATCAAAAGAAATAGTCCACTTTAGTTCACTTTAGTTCACTGATTGTTCCTTTAATCCACAGGTACTCCTTATGAGTTCAAAGTTGTTTCTTGTTGTATCTGTTCCAAGTGTCGAATAGTGTCACTACTATTACTACCAGGGTAGGATAATTAGTGTGTGTGGTCTTATCTGTAATCAGATGAAAGAATGTATCAAATCAAATCAGACGTCCTCCGAGGGCAGTGCCTAAGGTTGGCCAACACCGTTTCTCCAACCGTTCACAGGGTCACGAGCTGGGCTCACCATCTTTGATTCTTTAAATTCTATCTGGTCACAAAAAACAGCCTACACGGATAGTGCAGGACAATAAGTTATTTGGTTCTCTTCATGTGTCTAGGATGAGATCTCATTAAATTCTTTTCTCTCTCTCGAATATCGTACATCGTATAACCAACAATTAAGGATATACTTGTACTAATGACCATATTTTTACAACAACTGGTATTTTTAACATGAACAATTTACCATGAATTTCTTTAAAACAGATGTCTTTTTAACTTTAACAATAATTTATTTAGAACGAATTTTCCCTGTCACATCAACATTTGTATTCTTACAGTAACAGATTGCTTATTTTGAATTTCTTATGTCAAAACAATTAGTATTTTAACATTTAAAATAATTATTTGCTGTATTGTTAAATTTTTATGCACTATTTTACTATAATGTTAACTTAATCATGAAAATGAACTAAATGATCCTTTATGATTTGCTAAACATGTACATTTATTAACCAAAATCTGTTAAATTAGCATCTAATGGCATTACAAAACACTGAAGTGCATAACTACATTAAAACTTAATGATTTTAATGTTAAAAAAACGGTGCAATGGTCCTTTAAAGTTTTGACACGGTACTGGTCGCTACGTTAGCCAGAGCTGGCGATTAGCTTAGCCGTTAGTGGTTAGTGATTAGCAGCTAGCGATCTTTTCAGACTATAAATACAATGATACAGTTGCAAAAGCATGTAATAAACATTAGACCACATTTTCACAATCACCAGTTGGTTTTTATGAAAAGTATCTTGACTCAACAGTAAGTTTAATGCAGCCTCCTTTCACAGTGGCTAACAACAACAGACTAGCAGACAACGTGGTCACTCACCGGAGTTTCTCAACATTAATAACTTGACAGACGTTATCTCCCTCTCGCTCACAGTTGGACTTCTATTAAAAGAGCAACTTATAAGCATTGAAACATGGACATTAATCTGACTTTTATGACTATTTTGCTGTGTTTCCTACCAGGAAAAGCTCAGTTTTTGTTTACACATGTCTGCTGTTTTTTTTAGGAGTGCCGCTGAGGTAACAGGAAGAGCTCACATAGCCCCCTCAACATTACAGGTGCACAGTCTATATGTGTCCCCTTGCAGGAACAACATGTAACTACATATCTAAATCACATACTGTATATGGGTTTTGTAGCCCTATATTCCATGTGGGTTACAGTAATTTTAGAATCAGGGGAGGCTTCAGCAGGTTTAAGGGGTCACGTTGAAGGTGGCTTAAATGACAATCTTATATTGTACACAATTTCACTTTGGTGTATGATCTACTTTTCAGATGAATTGTACAGATTGCGTCATTAAGAAGTAATTTAGAGGTGCTATATTTAGATATTTAATTTCAAAAGTTCAATAGCTGCTAACCAGACCATTGACACAGCAAGCCTGCTAACTGCAGCTGGTAATAGCAATCCTTTTTCTGCTCTGCAGCCACAACAAGCTTGGCGTGGTAGCACCTGTACCAGTTCTCCACAGGAGCAGAACATGAACCACCATTACCAGCTGCAGTCCATCTGCAGGACACATGGATCAGGATGAGCCGTGGCTTGGTGGTCAGCAGTGACAGAAGTTTCATCTCAAAACACAGAAGTGTGAGACAGCATTGTTGGCAAAGAACAGCAGTGAGCAATCAACATTCGAAATAAGCGTCAAGGTGGCGGAAAGACACAAATCACAACTCACAGTCAGGACGTTCACAATAAAATCACAGTGGAAACAGGGTGCAGATCAATTGTGATTCAGGTCATATATTGCGATTCTACCCAAAAAGATTGTCACATGATCTGATCGCCCACCCCTAGGTCACAACACCTGATTCAAAATGGTAGCATACCAAGTCCCCAAGTGGTTTAGAGCCCCAGTAGGGTCAAATTGTCTATAGATGACACAATGATTTATAAACAAAAGCTCTGGGGTCATGGTGGTTCTCAACTTGTGGATCATTACCTGCATTTTATCCTGCTATGAACATAGCAAAACATCTAATCTCATTATTAAAATGAAAATGTATATTAACTTTAACATTAGTTGTAGTTAGGATTTTTCCTGTGAAGTTGGTTCCCATTCAGAGGCATTTTATCCAGATTTATTTCAGCTCCACTTTCTCTGAGCTGTTACTTCCTGTCACCAAACCAGCAGAGAGGCCATAGCAGTATGAAATGCTATTATACATATCAATAACACACACACACACACACACACACACACACACACACACACACAGGCACGTTGAGAGGCTCAGTAATGATGTGTAATTACACACAGCCACCATGCTGTTTAGTTGCTTTGCTGTTATATTGGCTTCCATAGTTAGAATTCACTACACACACACACACACACACACACACACACACACACACACACACACACACACACACACACACACACACACACACCTACACAGGAACATACCAGAGCATGTTACATTTCTGCACAGTCTAAAACAATCTGCAATTATAAAACAGGCAACAGATTTATACACAAACACAGTCTGTGCACACACCACTTATTGTTGCATTCACACACACACACCGATATACTCTGTGTGCAGGAAGTTGTGTGGTTGGTAGTGATTAAATGCAGCACTAAACAATGTTTCTGCTGTGACACGCACGCGCACACACACACACACACACACACACACACACACACACACACAGATCTGTTGATTATAACCATAGAAAAGATCGAAGCAGAAAATAGAGAGAACGCCCTTGATAAGCTTGCAGAGGAACAAGATGAATGATAGAATAGAAGCAGAGAGGAGGCGGAGAAAGGGAGGAGGGCACCAGGGGGATTGGGGTTGAGTGACAAAGGCATGGAGGGGCAAAAGAAATAAGGGAGGGGCAGACAAATATTTTTAGCTCCAGTTGTGATCTTGGCTGGTTTGTGAAGTCTCCCTGCTGCTAGGTTTCTGATAACAGTCAATAATATGTATCAGTCAACAAACCAGCACTTTGAGCTGGATTATACACTCTGACTGTTCACTGTTGATCACTTTATTTATGATGTTTTAGTCCTCAGACCTAAATCTCAAGGACTTTGTTGATAATATAAATCACTTATACTTTATGTAAGATTCCTCAGTACAGGCTGAATTTCAGATAAATGAACTGAAATCTGTGAATTCCTGGAAGGAAATTGATCTCAAGGCTGTTAGATCAGTTGGAAAATGATTACAAGGAATGTGAAGTACACTGAACGCAGAACAGGCAGATGGAACAGTGATGTAATATCAGCATGCTTAAGGGAGTTCACTTATGACAGTAGGAATGAATGTAAACATGAGCTATGATATGTGTGTTTTTGTTCCTAGTTTTAAATAGTATTTAGTACAGTGAAGGGGTCAGAGGTCATGTGTATAAACTGTAACATCAGTCCTCTTTACTTTAAACGATGATGTGAGAACACTCACTTCCTGTCTTTGTCTCTGGATTCATCATGTTCACAAGCAATATTTTTTAATGAATGAAGCTACGTTCATCAACAGCAGCAAAGACCGGGGTTCACATCCTAAGTCTGCATGTGGTTCGATGGTGCTTTTTACTCTTTCAACATTTAACTAAGAAAGCCATCCTTCCTAACTCTAATCATTGACTGTGAATGTAAAATGAATTAATTATAATGGTTTTTTTTCAAGGTTTCAATGTTGTGCACCAATACTGTACTGCAAGATAAGATATTGCAGGAAAAACCAATGAAATATGTTGTCAGTGAACATTTAGGAGATATGTTCATAAAAAAAATATTTTATTATTATTATTATTATTTAGTATTATTATTTTGTATCTAAAACTGCATTTGCTGCTACAAATGAATTGTATACAAAACTAATTTCTACTGGACACTATTGCACTGGCTAATAAGAAACTATTTTTTGAATCAGCTATGCTCATCTCAGGTGCTGATATTAATAGATTAGATAATAGATTAGTACATGATAATCAAGTAGGTAGTAAATCGATCATAAACCAGAAAATAGATGGATAATAACACAATGATAATATGGTGGATAAAAACCTGAGAGAATCTGTTTTAGTATGTTTTGTTCATAAGTTTAATATAGAGCATTAGCAGGCTGAGGGTAACACTTACATAAGTGTGCAGGTAGTCTGAAGTTTCACTGCTCACAGGTTTCATACTTAAAACTGTCTCATCTTTTAAACACAGTTTGTGAGTGTTTTAGTTTCTCCCACAGGGGGTCGAGCTATAATGCTGACTTTGAGCCTAAAGTTACATTCCCACTATTTAAACATCTGGTTTAAAGTTACGTCCCTCCTGTTTAAACATGTGGTCCAGGGTCTCATCAGCCCTCGTCTCCCTTTTTCTTCGTCACTCTCCTCTTCTTCATCTTTAGAAGGATCTGTTTTTTTGAACATGTGAAAGGGGCATGTTCAGGATACAATTGTATGTTGCTCCTAAATATATTTCATGATTATCTCTCTACAACAGGAGCTGGGCTGATGCAGCCAGTGTTCAGTAACGCCTGTCCAACAACATCATGACGTCTAATGAGGAGTCTTGTATAGGTTGAATGTTTACTGATGGTTTAAATAATTGACTAATAATCTGAATATGTAATTATTTATTGGAAAAGTTAAAATATTACATTCAAGGTTGGATGGTGGATCCACGTGGCCTGTACTAATTCTAGGTAACTCTTGGCTGTGTTCTGGTTTATAAACTGCCTGCAAGCCGGTTTCTCTACTTTTTACACTCACCCCTTTTTGTGGATGAAGAAAAAAACGCTCTGCATCATAATTCATGTTATAAAAATATGGAGTGCACTGTTTCCTAAAATAGTGGTGAATCTATTTCCAGATATTATTGCCTTGAAATCTGTACCAGTCAGTTAGAACATGAAGAAACCTTTAGGATGAGAAATGAAATGTCAGGAAATATAATATAATAATATAATATAAAAACATGATCAATTATGTGATCATGCTTCACACAATCACACCTTGTTTAATAGACCACAAAGTTTAATTTGTAAAAAAAAAAAAAAATTGAGTTAAAAGTTAGTGAAGTATTTTCAGTGGTCCATCTCAAACCAGCTGTGATTTGTTCTTGTTCTAAGAAACATGTTACATCACAGGCGAACACATAATGACAGCGAGGAGCTGCTCTCTTATTACTGTAATTACACACACACTGGAATCTACTCCACCTTATAGTTTCACAGCATGTATTTAAAGGGGAATTGCACCTTAAAATGACATCCATAGCTCCCTGACTTCTTGTAAAAAGACGGATGGTTTCACATAGGTTTGATATTCTGAAATGAGACTTCAGTCTTTCATTTAATGACTTTAATGGTGCCTAAATGACTCATCAATTGACTGATTAGTCCATGATCAGAAAATAACAGCATTTCTAGTTTAATCAGTTAAACTTAATTCATAAACCTATTTAAACTTCCTACTTTTTATAATTGATATTATACAATGGCTGTTTAAGTGTAGGGGCTTTATAGAACAAAATGGTAATTGACAAAGATCAAATAATGAAATACAGTTGTAGAAACTTAGTTTAAGGAACGAACAGACCAAAAAAAAAAAAAAAAAACTTAAGCAGCATTATTATATAATGACATTGTTAGTAAATGAATTCTCATCTCACCTTGAGTAAATAATAAGAATAAGTCATCAGAGGCATAGACTCTTTACAATGACTTCAATGCTTTGTGTCTTTTTCAAAGAATTGGATATTATCAGATGAAATAAAAGGCATCCTCCGTATAAAATGGTTCTCTGTTACAGATTCCATGTCTACATGGTACATGGAGATCAACCAGAGGCTTCATTTACCGGTTTACCCTTTAAAAGCTACCATAGTGCCCTTTATTTTTGCATCAGTGATCACTATGTGACCTCAGCTCTCAGAGGTCCGTCTCTCTGTGTGGATCATGTTTTAAGGTGGATGTCAACCTCAGAGTTACAGACCCACTGACTGTTACATAACTCAGAGACAGAGACATGTGTTTCCCCCTGATGTGGAGTTAAAGGTTCATGTTCCTGTCAGATTTTACAACACTCGAATATGAAAATGAGTGGGTGGTGTCGTGTTTGAAGATTCCCCACGTGTTCAAGGACAGTGGAGGTAAAACCAGGCTTACAGACCAAAGAAAAGATGAAAGAGCTCCTCATGGAGCGCTCCGGGGTTCATTAATGTTGTGAGGATGAAACTGATGTCAAACTGACTCTTAACATCCATTTTCAATGTAAATTGCAAACATCTACATATTCAAATAAAAATAACTTATAACTGAAGAACTGTGAGGCTAAAATGCATTTGTAAGACATTATTTGAAAAATAACATCTTTTAGTTTCTGCTAATGTTCTTATTTAGCACGAGACTAACCCCCAACCTAAACTACATCAGCTCATACATGGTACTTTTTTGTATTTCTTTGTCATATTTGTCATAACTACCACTAGGCAGTGGTGGGCTGTCAGGGCCAGCAAGGCCTTCTCTGCTGGCCTAACATAACCAGAAATGATGATCATAATTATGATAAAAGTTAATTCAATTTTTAATTTACTTTCCCTAAATATATAAAAGTAATCTTCATATTCTCTTCATGTCATATTATGCTCCTTCCAGTGTTGTTGTTTTTAGGTTAGAGTTTTTCTCCAATCAGAATTCAGCTAGCTTGTGTTGCCACGCTGTATGAAATCTGCCCGAGGCCTTCAGAATCAACAATGCGGGCGTCTGTGCACTGTAAGTGAACGGGCACATACAGTTGATAGATAGTTGCGATAGCCAATCAGATCACGAGTTGTTGACAGTAAGGCCTTCTAGCTGGCCTCACGTTGAACATGACATGTACGTGTCCTGTGATTGGATACTCACTTGTGAGAGCCGGCAGGGCTATGCAGATCAACCGAGCCGCATCGGAGCCACACCCAGGGACCGTTAGCAGAGAAATCTAGTATATCTACTTGCTTTTTTAACCCACAATGGCCGAAGGAGGGCAAAACGTCGATTTGGTTGCAGATATACTTGCAAGGCCATTTTCAAGACGGACCTTTCAAGAGAAGCTAGATCTCGTGAGACGAGGTCGGCCGACCCCTGAACTAGCTAACCTGTCCCAGGCGGGGAAAGGGTTTGTCCGCCACCTCCAATCAAGCAACTATGAGCGGTACCCCTGGCTTACGGCTTCCGATGGGCGCTGCAAATTGTTTTGCTGGGAATGCCTTTTGTTTGCAAAGGGTCGAGTTGTTGTGTGGAGCTACACTGGATTTGTGAACTTATATTGTTTAACCAAGGCAGCAACGAGACACCAAAGCACGACTGGACACTTGCAAGCTACAGTGCTTTTAAAAACTTTTGGGGACACCCGAGTGGATACACAGCTCAACGAACAGGTGCGTAGGGAAACAGAGCTGCACAATGAAATGGTGAAGAAAAACAGCCAAACTGTGACCGTTTTGTTGGTGTCTTTCTGATATTAAACTGCGATTTTGCAATTTAGTGTACAATCTTGTTAAAGCTTGCCTATTCTTTGTGGACTTATTAAAACTTTTTGGACAGATAATTTTAAATACCCTTTTATTTTTAAGTTTTGACAGTAACATGTAGAGATATGTTTTAATTGCTGATGCGGGTTTATTGATTTTTAAATGCGCCGGAAAATAGACAGATTTGTACACAATTGAGGGGATACAATGCCCAGTAGTGCTGAAGTGTGTTTCTGTATACTATTTCTCCAGCTGTGGTGTCATAAATGATGGTATTATGAGAGGTATTTATTGAAGTCGGACTAAGTAGGACATCACTGAAGGCCTAGGTGTGAAATGCACAGCCTGCCACTGCCACTAGGATATACGTCAAACAAGAATTACTATATGAACATCATCATATCCCTTCTACATCTTGTCAAAAATACCTGTGAAGTTTCAGGCCTCTGGGCCTAATATCTCTATGGACTTTTTAGTTAGTTTTTTCACTTTTTTTTTTAAAGCTCTCTAAAAGGAAAACTGTGTAGATATGTGCTTTAACTCTTTAATCTGAAACAGAAGAAAACACCCTGAAGTGTTAAGATGCCTAAAAAACCTTCATTCAAAACAGAGCTGCTCCTTGTTTTTCTCATACATTTCCTCCTACATCCTCTCAGCTGTGAGGTGGGACATTTCACATCTCTCTCAGCAAATCAGCATCAGCTCAGAAGTGCCCGACCATCCTTGTCTGTTCTGAATATGAATAATGAAGGAATGGACAGACGGTAGGACTTCTAGACCTCCTCATAGGTAGAGAGTCACCACAGCCTCGCTGGTTTGACTGGTTTATGATGCTGCTAGATATTAATTAATAATAATCATGTAGTCATGGTTACTGAAAAATGAATGGGATATTTGAATTGTCGAGACTAACCAGGTATAGCATAGGGTTGTGTGGATGGACTATATTGGTGATCGACAATCATCAGAACGATTGGCAATAGCTTGTGCCTCTGCAAATGTCAAGATAATATTTGACTTGTTTTCCCATTAATGTAGTAACTTTTTACTTTTAGTATTAAATTAATATTAAATCTAATTTGCCCTGCCACAGTTTCACGTATATAACTGCATGTAACCACTGCTTGCAACACACATTCACACACAAGCTCCGACCAGCTGTCTGTAATCAAGCGTTGCTGGACTTTGATTTGAGAGCGGACAGACAGACAAAACACGTCATTTAGTTTAGTGTATCAGTCAGTGAAAGAGACACATTATTTGTGATGAAAGGCGTGAACACTGATAAGTCACCAAAGTAACCAGGTCAGAAAAACTTAGTAGGAATCTAAATCTACCTTCATTTGGATGTGATTTAAATTACAGGGGCAGGTGGGACGTTACATATTCACTGAAGATCCTCCTCAGGGAGCCACTGCAGAGTTGAGGGGGAGGCAAAGAAACTGTGTACTGTTCTCCTTGTCAAAGTCACAACTCAGTCAAATGTGAACAGAAAGACATGAAACACATACTGATGTCATATCAATATCTCTGATTATTCTTCCAGAATACACCTCCAGAAATCCTTAGGAATTACACAGAGAAAGGGTGTTTCCTTCAGTCCAGTGACAGTGTCTGTACATCCATGGGTACACTGCAAACAGTAGCTGATAATAGGAAATTCAGCATGCTTTCAATGGGGACAAAATGTAAACATATACAGGTTACAAACATGGGGCAAAGATAATAGGAGTATCAACCTATATGTCATTACTAGAGCAGATCTGATTAACTTACTATGGTGGATGTGAAAAATTAGACATTGGAAACAGCTCCAGATGACCACAGCCACCACTGACCACTGAAGGTGATATGAAAATCATCCCACCTCCCACAGAAATAATAAATCCATTTACTTGAGGACATGAGACATCTGAGTCTGGACTGAAGACATCTGTGAACGATCCATTCACTCTGTGTGTGTGTGTGTGTGTGTGTGTGTGTGTGTGTGTGTGTGTGTGTGTGAGAGAGTGAGTGAGTGAGTGAGTGAGTGAGTGAGAGTGAGAGTGAGAGTGAGTGAGTGAGTGAGTGAGTGAGTGAGTGAGTGAGTGAGTGAGTGAGTGAGTGAGAGTGAGAGTGAGAGTGAGTGAGTGAGTGAGTGAGTGAGTGAGTGAGTGAGTATACAATAAAGACAGAGACACATGTTCGGCAAACCACATCCTGTATTTCAAGTCAAATACACAGGTTTCACCTTTGCTGGGGACACACACACACACACACACACACACACAACACACACACACACACACATACACAGTCAATAACAGGAAATCCAACGAGTAGAGAAACAGTGTTTACAGACTGACTGTAGCTGACAGACTTCAGTCAGTGTCTAACAGTGAAGTGTTGTCGTTATAATCACTGGTTTAAACACACAGACAGACATGTGGATTGACTGACACAGACACACGAACAAACACACTCACAGAAACCCAGCAAACTGTAAGTAACTGTACTCTCAGATTTCTGATGTGTGTATATGTTTATGCTTTATGATCTGCTGGTTTTGGTTCAGATTGTCTGGTTGGTCGGTGTGTTGCAGGACTTGTTGATTTGATCTGTTGATTATGTATTTTTACAATGAATATGTAGAGTTAATTTGTTGCCATGTTCAAAACAGAAATCTTCCTCATACGAGCTTATTAGTGACTCAGCTTTGGATTTAATCTGTTGATTCAAGAAATTCTCACATGAAGCAAATGAATCATTTGAAGTGGTTACGGAGCCAAAAAGGATTCTCTTCCTGTGATCAGCAGTCAGTCAGTCAGTCAGTTAGTCAGTCAGTCAGTCAATTCAGATTCAATTATTTTGAAACATTTTGCAGCAGATTCACAGGAACAAACATCGGTGCAGAAGCATGTGTGTGTTTGTGTTTTTTGCATAGTAGTGATGTGAACAGTACAATACAGACTGTGGCATTAATTTTAACACAAAACTGTGGTATTTGGACAAATCTTCAAACTTTGTTGTTGCTTGCTCTTTCTGTCTTTTTTAACTAGCATTAGGCTCATTTTCCTTCTGAGTACTCACATTAATATCTGATCTATCTGACTCTGATCTGACTGATTAATCTTTAGAGTTTATTTCTCACTTTCTTCTCTGATTTTCTTTGCCTCTTTATGTGTTTTCCTCTCTCTCTCTCTCTCTCTCTCTCTCTCTCTCTCTCTCTCTCTCGGTTGTGAGCACACCATTTCTCTCTTAGCTGATATGATGATGATGTGATGAAGTCGGCACTCACCCATGTCAGAGCCGTTTATAACACACTGAGTCATGGTGGATTTTGTCTTGGATCAGAGCCAGACCTGAAAAGAGATGGAGCAAGGGGGTGGGAGGTGTGTGTATATAAGAAAGAGAAAATTGCAGTGATCTCAGCAGGGATAAGGAAACTGTGGAGCCCCTTTCATACAGGCACCTCATTATGAAGTCAGTCTGTTATTTCATGATTTGAAATTTATGTGTGGACTACAGAAACACAGTGTTAAACACAGTTAAATGCTCTTTTGTTATGTTTTGATCATGACTGATCAGGATTTGATCACTTTCCAAGTATCCACAGTGTCACAGGTGCAGGAGCATTAGAGGAAGTGACTGATATTTTAATTTCAAAATGTCCACAACTATGTTTTCCTGTGTTACATGACGGCTTGATACAGTCGTTTCAGCTCATTCAGGTTCAGTGTTTCTGCGTCGTGCATTGTAGAGAAAGAGACAGGAAGTATGAATGAAACCAGGCAAACACATACACGCACACACACACGCACACACACACACACACACACACACACACACACACACCACACACACACTCACTCACACACACCCCGACTCACTCACCCTTTTGCAAAAATGTCGACTCAGAACTGAAGCATGTGTGAATGCCATGGCTAAATAAGGTTGTAACTGCTGCTGCTCAGTGTGTGTGTGTGTGTGTGTGTGTGTGTGTGTGTGTGTGTGTGTGTGTGTGTGTGTGTGTGTGTGTTATGCATCACTTGAGCCGTTGAAACAAATAAAAACTTCACAGTTTGGTTGTACTGTAAATTCTATATGGACATTTGAAGTAAGATACAAGATTAGACATTCTACCTCACTAAATTAGTGTAGTTAAATTATCTTTCAGCAAAAGCAACAGCATTGTTTTAATGTTAATGTAAACTGAGACATGATACTGTGATGTGCTAATTTTAGCTAGCTAAAAAAAACTGCATTCATGTTGCGTTCCCACGACTTTGTTATAACACTCTTTTAAACGTCAGGAAAATGGAACTGGAAAAAGTCTCAAAATGATTTTTTACTTCCTTGACATTTGCTAACATTTTGACACTTTGAGGCAGAATAAAGATGTTGACATACCTTACTCAATGGAGTTAGCCTTATCAATGCAGCTCTGGACATCTGTGACAGAAGGCTGAGCAGGTCGTAGTGAGGCTGTGCTGTTGTGGCGACAGAAACTGGTTGGAAAATGTGCTGCAAAGTCGAAATCAACATAAATTAAATGCAAACTGCAAAAACAGCCCTAACCCTTTAGCAAGATGTTGTTATGTCTGTTAGTTTTTAAATCTTCGATCCCACACTTTTCTTTCACTTTCCCAAGATGCTCAGTTGTTTACAGTAAAGTTTACTGCAAATTCCTGTCGATATTGGCATTCTCTGAAAGTGTTGTAATCATATTTTTTTGCATCTCAGTTTACAGTATGGTAGTTTACTTTATGGCACTTTACATTAATACAGAATAATACAGTTCAGATTTCACTGTAAATTTACATCAAAAGTTGACAGTGTAAGTTTGGTAAATAGAGTTAACAGTGTTGTAAAACTCTGCTGTGATAGCAGTAATTGATGCGTTGACATTATGCTGGAGTTAAACTTCCTGGTTCTGTACATCTGATGTTACTAACATCTTGATATACATAGATAGATAGCTGGATACTTTATTTATCCCCTAGGGGAAATTCATGTGTCCATTAGCTCATTGTTGATAATAATAATAATAATAATAATAATAATAATAAAACAGTTAATAATAAATAAACAGTAATGTACAATAATTTGTCCAATATGTATGTTATATTGTTATTAAGTCAAATGTTTCCTGTTTTTGGATGCTTGCATATTTGCAGTCAAGTTTCATCTGTGAGTTTTATTCAAAAAAAGAATGAAAGTGTCCTAATTGATAAAACTAGAATCACCTCCTGGTGGTTGTCCAACTCCACCACTCAGTAGTTTCAGGTTACATCCCTGTTCATCCAGAGTCATATAAAATATAAACCATTTTTGTGAAATTCTGTCTTAATTGCTGTGAAGTCTTGAGTACTGGCTAAAAAGGGTATTGTGAAGTCACTGTGACATTGACCTTTAACCTTTGACCACCAAAATCTAATCAGTTCATCCTTGAGTCCCAGTGAATGTTTAATTTAAAGAAATTCCTTCAAGGTGTTATGGAGATATAGCATTCCCAAGGCCAAAACTGTGTTCTGTGAGGTCACCATGACCTTGACCTTTGATCACAAAAATCGAATCACTTTGTCCTTGACTCCAAGTTAACATTTGTGTCAAATCTGAAGGGATTCCCTTGAGGAGTTCTTGAGATATTGCGTTCACAAGGCCAAAATCATGTTGTTAGGTAACCGTGACCTTGACCTTTGACCACCAAAATCTAATCAAATCATCCTTGAGATGCAAGTGAGTGTTTGTGCCAAATTTGAAGAAGTTTCTTCAAGGTGTTATTTAGATATGCTAACTTAATTTGAGCCGGCTCCTGTTTCATCTGATAGATGAATGGAGCATCATGACTTATGTTTATGTGAACATGTGACGACAGGTTTCAACAGTTGAGGATTGTTGGGTTTAATCTTTCAGTGAAGTTTACAAAGAGCCAAAAACCTTCTCAGAAAATATGTTGGTCGTTTTCCAAATGAAACATCACCTCTTCAGTACAACAACTTTTGAAACCACACGTCCACACTGCGTTCACAATGTGGACATACCACATGTATGAGGAGGTTAACTACTTTACAATACTGTTGGCAGCTGTTCCAGCTGTTCCTGTAAGAACCTGCAGTTCTGTTATAAAGCTGTCCAAGTACTAAAAAGTCACTTAAATGGTAAAGATGGAGGGTCTTATAGGTGTATGTAGGAAATTCCTCCTGCCAGGACGTCTGGAATTCAAACACTAAACTTTAAATACTTCTCCATCTCAGGAGAAGGAGAGGTGTGTTGTTGTCTGGGTGGAAACTGGAAATGATTACAGGCTGTCATGAAGTGATGACGAAAGGAAAAGATAAATTGTTAAATATGTGTCAAGGTGTTTTATTAGAGAACAATGAGAGAACTGAAACTGTCCTTGTGGTCTTTAAAGACCTGAGTGCAGTCAGTGAGGTGGATTGGTCTGGTACCATCCCTCTAGTCAAGAGTCCACAACCCAAAGTTACCACACAAATGGATCAGGTGTTATTTGTCAAGACATAGTGCCAGTCCCTCATGTCTGTCCCTCCCATTCTCGTGGACAAGACAGCTCAGTAATGCCATGATGGAACTTCTTCATATTTGGCACAAACATTCACTAGGACTCAAAGATGAACAGATTAGATTTTGGTGGTCAAAGGTCAAGATCACGGTGACCTCCACCAAATTTGGTAAAAAGTTCACTTGACTCAAGGAAGAACTGAATTCATTTGACCACCAAAGAATTTTGGTGGTCAAATGTCAATGGTCAAGGTCAGTGACTTCACATAGCATTTATTACACAGAATTTCACACAAATGGTTCATATTCTATGAGTGGATAAACAGGGATGTAACATGAAACTAGTCTGAGTGGAGGAGGCAGACAACCACGAGGAGGTAATTCTAGTCTGTATTATTGTTTGTTGCTTTTGCTCTGTCACTTTAAAGTCAGTGTCAGTGCAGCTGTTCATATCACATCTGGAGTAACCCTGTAGAAGTCAGTTCAGATGCTGTTACAGTTGGGAGGAGTAAAGATCATGTCTGCATCTGAGAAAAAGCTTTTAAATCTTTTCATGTGTAGATGTAATGTAGATAGAAACTGGATCTCAGTTAATCTTCAACTCAATGTAATTATATGTTTTCAACATCTGGAGGAAGTAAGTAACTGTGAATACGTTTGGGCTCTTACAGGTGTTGGTAGGTCTACGGACAGAACCAGGCTAGCTGTTTCCCCCTGCTTCCAGTCTTTATGCTAAGCTAGGCTAGCCACATCCTAACTCCAGCTGTGTACTGTAAACACACACACAGGAGATTGATTTTGATCTTCTCACCTCACTCGCGAGAGAAAGAAAATTAGGGTAAATGGTGAACTATAACTTTAAGAGGGAGAGCTGCTATACTTGCAGCTATGCTTTGTCTAAAACTCACTGAAGAGAAAGCAAAGTGATGATTAATGATTTAACTTGTTGGCCTGTTGTGTTTCAGAGTTTTAAAGACAAAACATAACAAATAAAATTCATCAGAGCTCATGTGGAAAATGGAAAATGTACTCTCTTCATTTTGCATATCATTTGCACAAAAACAGAAGAAGCAAAGGGAAGAATCAACATTGTGTCAGTCAGTGGTGATCTGATGCTCTGCGCTGCAGCAGACACACTTCCTGTTTACTCTGACAGATGACAACTTTACACTCCAGTTTTGTACTTTCTCCATTTAATGTTCAGAAAATGATTGACTTCTTTCTGCCCGCTGAGCAGGGTTACCTGGGAGACGGTGTGATTGGCAGGTAGGCAGCTGCATTGGGAGAGTGGAATGTCTGCAATATGAGGCAGGACAAACACACACACGCACAGACTGACACAGAGAGAGAGAGTTTGTATTGTCAACCAGCAGGTTTTGGGAAGCAGTTTAGCTGTGTAAGTCAAAAAACACACTGCATTTTAATCTGTAAATATTTGCACACAAAGTTTGATACACGACTATCAGACTGTATTAGATGTTCAGAGGGAAAATCTGCTGGATTAGGACTGATTTATCAATCAATTGATTTATTCCTCTCTCGGTTAGCATGTAAGCCAAGATAAAAGCTGATGATTAGTTGTTTTTTTTGTTCTCGTGTACAGTTTATGTTTCTGCATTGAAGCGAGGGCTTCACGGTCCTGGATGAAAAGACTCAAAGTTTCCTGTCATAGTTTGTTTCACAGCTCTCTGTTTAACAAGCTCCATGTTGTTTCCACATCATCGTACAATGTGACTCACGTCAGTTTTGCGCGACAAAAAAGGATAAGGCTGAGTCTGTTTTACCTTAAAACAAATGTTTTTCTGTGTGTGTGTGTGTGTGTGTGTGTGTGTGTGTGTTTGTGATCCACACCACACACATGTTGATAGACTTTTCAGAATCTTAACTAAACATTATAAACTGTTTAGTCTAATATGATGATTCATACCAAAGCAAATGTGTGCCAATGTGTTTGTGACCAAAACAAGAATATTGTTGGTGTTAAGAAAATCATCAGATGTGTAAAAATGTTTTAATGAAAGAGGAGAGATGGGTGAATGTACTTTAGTGAATATGTGCTGTATCTGTATAATGTGCAGTGTCTAATTTTCATGGAGGTAACAGACAGATGTTTGTGTGCTTGTGGATGGCTTCTGGCCCTTAGTTACTTCTTCATTTTGTATTTTGACGTTTCAGATGGTTTGTTGCAATTAATCTTGCAGAACTCTTCTTACACACTTGTGTGTGATCACTGTCTTTGCACCCCAAAACATTTCCACAAAAATGAACAAGACTTAATTTCGGGTGGAACAAAACCAAGCGGCAAAAATGAAGCCAACATAGAAGAGCTAAAACCTGCAGTTCCTCTAATGACCACTAGAATCTGGCTCCAACAGTGAGTCAATCCCCATAGACTCCCATGTTAAAATGTCCAACTTTACAGCAGAGATGAACATGTTTACAGCCTGGTACAAAAACACTTTAGGTCTTTAGAGCTAATTTCCTCCTTCATGACAACTGTTTATAAAACTCACCTGTTTACATTTCATTAAGACTTAAAATTATGTATAATTGAGGGCGTGGCCTCTTTGAGTGACAGTAGGGTGAGAGCATGCTTGCCACAAAACCCCATGCACAGAATTCTCAACTCCACACACGCCCGGCCTCTTTGACCATTTTTGGATTAGTCAGACACTGCCAAGATGTCATTGGTGGAACAGCTCACTCTGAGATTCAAAACCACTCTTCAGAAACCTGTGGTTGACGTCATCGAGGCTACGTCCATCTTTATTTACAGTCTATGAGCACAACATTAGCAGGAATGTACTTCATGAACATGAACATTGCCACATGGATACAAACAAAAACCTGTAACAGTTACTGCAGGTGTCGTCCACCTCTGCCTCGTCAATGGTCTAAATAGCTGAAGTGATGATGCACATTTTGTCTGGATTGTTTGTCTAGTTTGATGTTTTTTTTCTTTACTGGGACAATGGTTTGATCGTTTTTAACAGATAACTCTATATGTACTGATCACACTGTTTGAGTAGATTAAACTGGACCATGGCGCTGATGTTGTCTGATTCATTAGTTTAACAACATTAACTGGTTTCTCTCCATCCATTCTTGATGTTTTCACTGGATAAAATCAGCTGATGGACTAATTTGTCTTTGTGTCTGTCTCTCTCCAGCCGCCAAGCGTCCCTCCTCAGTCTCATCTCTGAGTGGGATTGTAAGTAGGATGATGTCATCTGGTGAACGAGGAGCCTCGTCCTCCTCCTGCACCTCCGTCAACACCGTATGCTCGGATGGCGAACGCCCCACCTCCCTCTCTCTCTCCTCCTCTGCCTCCTCAGTCTCCCTGCAGGATGCCTCCCACTCCTCTTCTTCCTCCTCCTCCTCTTCTTCACTGCCGTATGGCGCAGTGCCGACCTACAATGCCTCCTCGTCATCCTCATCATCCTCCACGCCAAAGAGGAATGGCTCAGACATCAGCCTTGACCTCACTCCCCTCGTCACACCACATGGCGGAGGAGGGATTCCTCTGGGAGGAGGAGGTGGTGTTTGTGTTGCCAGGGTGACAGGAGGAGGACACCCCGCTGAAGGACATGTAGCCAATGCGATGGCTGTGGCGACGGTGGCTAGGCCCAGGCAGCTTTCACGGCTGGAGAGAGTGGTGATGGAGATCGTAGAGACTGAACAAGCCTACGTCAGAGATCTGAAGAACATCGTGGAGGTAAGACCCAGAACCACTGATCTGCTGCGGGACATCATGTTTTCAGTGCTCTGTTTGAGATTTTGAACATTTTCAATCATCCCACAATTTTTAGATGCAGTATTTTTGACAAGGATTCAGTTACTCCCTTAGATCTTTACGAGCTTTAAAACAGCATGTAGACCTTCATGTTTGACAATGAAACGAAACCACTTTATTTTACATCTCCTGATAATTTCCTAGATTCCTACATCAAATTGAGCCTCTGTGTGAGATGCTTCGATTGGTGATTGTGTGTTTTTAAAACTTATTTCAGGGCTGCAGCTAACTGTTGCTGGCTCGAGCAAAGTGTAGCCACGGTGTTTCTGGTGTAATAGCACTGTGCTGGACAGGTGACAGGTGTGTTTACATCAATGGCAATAAAAATATCTCTGTCAGGTGTCTATTTCTGCTGGGACAAACTTGTGAAAAATAGGCGAGAGGCTGAGAGACCACAGCCATTTTTTTCTAAATCAGATTTTTTATTTTATTGTTTCACTCTTCACTGAATTTCCAAAGTAAAACATACTTGTAACTGTTGAATTCTTCCACTAGACAAACAATTTTCTGTTCATTTTCATTGTACCCCAGTCCAGCTTAAGAACTAAGAAATAAATTGCCGTGTGAAACAGATGAATTCAGACTCAGTCTATCTGAAGTCTAATTATTTGTTCTTTTGAAGATACAGTCAAAGTCTGTCTTTCTGAAACCGGCTTTGTGACCACTCACAGCCTCTGATAAACTATCTGTGACTGGAGGCCTCAGCTGTCCTTGGTGTCCACAGTAAGGCCTGTGACTTTGGTTGGAGATTATGTGAAGGAGGTGATCTGTTGAACTCTGCACACCAGCAGACCTCAGCTCTGTGGTAACATGTACAGTTCAAGTTGTTACCACATTGTATTTGATTGGTCGTCCTTGATACTGTGGCCATGTCTGTGTATTTTAAGGTCTTGGTTCCCCGTTAAAAGCCCGTCAGCCAATCACGATGCAGCTGTGGTAACCGTAGGAAACAAACAGAAACATGGTGCAGAGGCCACAGTACAGCTGTATGTGTGTGTATGTATGTGTGTGTGTGTGTGTGTGTGTGTGTGTGTGTGTGTGCAGGAAGAGCTGGCTGTAGCCTAGATTTACTGGCCAGGTGTGAATTCCTTCGGGCCAGTTTACCTGCTGCTGGCCTCCACACACACATATATATATATATACACTGACACACACACACAACACACACAACACACACAACACACACACATACCTCTACTCTCTGTTGATGGAGAGACATGCTTTGCATTTACTCTGGGTTTTAGAAACCTCTTCCATGAAAACATCTCACCTTTCACTCAGAAATCACATTTAACATTTGATTTGCTGATGTAAAAGTGTCTGTCATCATTGTCCTCTTCTCATCTGATATCTACATCTCTCCTGGCAGAAATGCCACTTTCTTTTCTTTCCTATCTTTTCTCTTTATTTACGGTGTTTATATTGTCACCTGTTAATATTTAGCAAGTCTAAGAAAAATGATTCTGACTGAAATTCAGGAAACTCTCAGTTCTTCATTTGAGGTTTAATTTGTACTTGAAAGTAACGTCTGTCAACCTCTGTGGTAAACGTTCTGCAAGTATCAAAATGTATTTTCTTAAACTGACTTTTCATAATGAGCATTTGCAAGCAAGTTATAAAACATTTATAATATGTTTACACTTTGTTACTGATGTACTATTTAGCTGAATTCACAATAAAACTGTTGTCATTGACATGTTCTTCTGTTTCTGCGCGACAACAGAACAAGTTAGAAACAGTGACTGAAACGTGGTCCATTAAGACTACATGTTAACCAGCAGTCACCTCCAAGCTGCTGATCCAAATACATGTGACCCAGCCGTTTTTGTGTCTGACTTGACAGAGACAAATGAGATTGTCAACAAACCACAAAAGTTATTGGCAACATAGTTAGAGGGAAAGTAAAATGACCTATTTACAAAATAAAAATTAACTGCTAAGATTGGTGGCTGTCTGGAAACAGCACCTGTTAAGATCACTGTACTCAAACCTGCCGCTACAACAAGAACTGCATCTACATGTCAGTGATCTCTGCAGGGACTATGTTATTATTCCTGTTGCATTATGGGAAACCAGGATCAGTATACCTGAGGAATGTGTCGGGCACAAGTTCAAACTTCTTTGAGGTAAAAAACAAAATTTTTTAAAGGGAGTTTTGAATGAAAAAAAGTTGAGACTTTTTGAGAGAATTCGCTGACTTGGTTGTTTGATTGTGTGTGTGATTCATCCATCATTGGTCCAGGTGCACCAGGATTCAGCCAGGCTGTGTGTGTGTGTTACCTCCATCTGCCCAACTGGAGTGTGAAACATCCTTTTGAAGTAAAATAGAGAATTTACTGCTGCTTTCATCCTCTGCCATGACACACACACACACACACACACACACACACACACACGCACACTGAGAGCAGGGCTGTCATCAAGTTTATCAGCTGTCTGTCAGTTTTTTCTCTCTGACCTTCAGCAGAGGACGAACCTCCAGCCTCCTCTCTCACCACTACATCTTTCTTCTCTCATTGGTTAATCCCTCTGTTTTCATCTGGAGGTCACTTTCAAAACCACACATGACCCATGTTTGCTCGTAGTCTTCACTAAAGTCGTTTATTAGAGAAACATCAGCAGATTCTTCTTCTTTAGAAAAACTGTTAACAGTTCAGTATTTTCTGTTTCCCTAACAGTAGTCATTTGAAAATTAACCTGTCAGCAGGGTGAAAATCTTCCGGTACAAACAAGACACATAAAGAGAAATAACTGAATTGCAACCAAGAAAAGAGAAAATTTCTGAAAATGTTTGATTTTATTTTGAAGCATTTGGAACAACCTTGGCCTCCTGATGATTTTTGAATAGTTTGCTGAAGAAAAGATATATTTTCATATTTTCAGACTCATAAAGTTTAGGCAAAAGACAGACAGATAACTATCCAATCATCTGTTTGAGTTACTTATAACTTTAGTCGCTTAAAGTCAGTCGAAGCCAAGTTAATTTTGTAACAGGTTTATAACAATGATACATGGATTTGGTCTAAAGTTCTATATTTTCTCCTTCTCCTGTGCTTTATCTGAAGTGTTGATCCATAACAAGATATATTTGTGGTTTTAAGAACCAAAAACAATCTCGATGTAGTTTTACATCTGCTCTCTCAGGCTTCTCTCTGGAGCGCTAGTAACAACCATGTCGGTGAGCCAATCAGAAGAGAGGAGGCTCTGAGCCTCTCCTCTGATTGGCTGAGTGATCCAATAAAAATATAGCAGATTTGAGGTAAACACTCAGAGAAACCAAATCCTGCAAGGTTTGGATGGTGGGTTCAGTTGGGCGGGGCTTGGGGTATGGCTGAGAGCAGTGACTGCTTTGTTGTGTCATCACAAAGTTCCAGAAGTCCTGACGGCTGGTTTTAAGGCTCAGATTCTGAATACAGGCTGTGTGCATTTCTCTGTGGACTGAGCGCTCTGATACTTTCACAGTATTAATATAGAACCTAGACCTGCTTTATAATCAAACAACACATGGACAAAGACCTTTAGACTATATGGAGTTTTAAAAAAATTAAATCCCATCCATGTTTGACAGTGTATTATTTTGACAGTTGTATGATGTCAGTTAATCAAACTGGAAACTTCACAAACAGAAGAGGGATCCAAAAGTCCATGGTCTCACACTTTTTGGACTCCACTGTATGTTTCCAATTATAATATTGGGTTACTCTAAACTGTCACTAGAGTTGCTGCAAAATCACTGGACATCGCTGTTTCACCTCTGTGTTGCATTGCTGGAAAACATCAACACAGTCAAAAACAGTCATTTCAGTCTTTACATTTTTAACTTCAGTCATTTTTTACAGCGAAGAGTCAACGCAACAATCACAGAATTCCTCTGTCCTGATGTAAAGGAGGTTTGTTAAATGATAGATGTGTGTGTATTTGTGCGTATGCGTGCATGTGTTTGTGTGTGTGTCTGTGCCTGTGTGTGTTGTCCTGCTGTTCTCATTGGAGGTTTTGCTGAAGTCTGGTTTTGATTGAGGCTACATGATGTCACCCTCACTGGGAATCTGAACCAACAACCATAATAGGCCTGTGTGTGTATGTGTGTGTGTGTTTGTGTGTATAATAATAACAATGCAGACTCACAGAATGAGGAAAAGAAGGAAGGAGAGAGAGTGAAAACAGCTCCTTTTCTGTCATTGATTGACTTATAAACAAATTTCTCAACAATTTTTTCTGAAAAATTTTTCATAAAAGTGAAGCTCTGCTGCCAGTTAATTGAGATCACTGCACCTGGTTCATTTTTTTATCAATTAAATCTTGTTTTCTCCAGTTGTTTCTAGGAAACTGCTGAAATAAGCAAAACTAAATTAAGAATAAGTGGAATAATTTAATTTGATTCAGGGACTTTTTGTAGTTTTCTAAGAGAAAAAACTCAGTTTTAAATGAAAGACATTTGGTGCAGCGGGGATCCTGCTGTTGACCTGCAGCCAAGTGGGACAGGAAACTGCGGGGTAGAAGGGGGGAGAAATAGAAAAATGGGAGAGGACGGACGAAGCTGGGGAAAGTAGAGAAAGCAAGTGGGGTAAGAAGGAGAGACTGAAGGGAGATGTGGAAAGATAAAAAGAAAGAGAGGAATGAAAGGAACAGGGAGAAAAGGGAGTGAGAGAAAGAAAGACAAGCAAAGAGAAAATGAGAAGAACACAGGGGAATGTGAAAGAGAAGATGGAGGAGGTGAATTTTGGGTTGCAGAGAGTGTTTGGGGAACAGGAGGAAGGAAGCAAGAATGAACAAAGGAGCACAGGCTGGAGAGATGAAAACCAAAGAGAAAGACTTCAGACTGGCCTTCAGTTTCTACAGCTGCAGGGTGTTTTACTGCTCCAATATGTCTCTATCTCCTCTCACAGTAACAGAGTCAGAGTCTCAGTGTTCATATGAACAGTGAAAACAATGGTGAAAGTACCAAATGTTGATCATTTGATATATCTCTGATCAGCCCACTCAGAGGTACATTTTTATACCACTGATTTACAACAGCAAATATGTTTAGAGAGGAATGATGTTTTTACCCAGATACAGTGGGTGAAGGCCTGTTAAATTCGGTCTGTGATCATACAAAGTAACGGGGAAGTTAAGAATTTAAAAAATACAGTTACATTAATATTTGCCCAAATATAGACATTTAATAACATTAACAACATAAATTAGACTTGAATCAACAGCTAATCTGGATTCCAGTGAGTTTCACGCTCGGTGCTGCTTTATCACGCAGCAACTTATTTAAAAAACATTTACAATTGTGTTTCACTTCATATGCATAATGTCTATTCTCAGCAGCTAAAGAATGGTTATGATTTTATTGTTATATTAAATAGCGGGGGTATAAATAATAACTTCTCTAATAATAATTATATGTTCTGTTTTCATTTCAAGGAAATAAGAAATAATAACAACATAACAGAGCTTTTTGAAAATTAGAAAAAGTGCTTTTAGACAAATAAAATAAGTGTCCTCTTTCCTCTTTCTTTCCCTCTTTCTTTCCCTTTTCTATCCCGCTCCTCCTACTTTTTTCTCTGATTATTGTCTCTCATCTCATCTCTCGTGTGTGTGTGTATCTCACGCACTCCCTCAAGTTGCACTGATTGGCTGAGAAGCATCATGTGACTCCCGATTTAAATTTTTATGTGATCCCTTGTTTTTCTGTTCCTCCTCTCCTTTCCTCTCCTCTCCTCTCCTGCCTCTGTCTCTTCCTCATTCCTCCTGTTTTCATCTTCCTGTTGAGCTCTATCATTCTTCACTCATCTCTCTGTCACTGTTTCTTCACGTTACTCTCTCTCTCCCTCTATCATTGTCTTACTGTGTGTGTGTGTTTCCTGTTGCCTTTAAAAGGTGATGAATGTGGCCAAGGCCTCTCATTATATGCCTCATTATACATACACACACACACAAACACACACACACACACACACACACACACACACACACACGTGCAGCCCGATTCAGAGCATCTTTCATCTTTCACAGCACATTTCTGACCAATCAGAAAGCAGAAAGTTGCTTCATAGCATTCAGAGCAAATCAAACTCCCAGCAGAAATAATAGTTTCTCAAGTGCTAAAACTCATTTCTTGAAACCTTCAATGCTTTTCTCAAAACTCTAAACACAAATGGTCAAACTACATTAACCAAACCTCTGACTCCTCTTGCAGAATCAAACAATCAGCTTCATCTGCGCTCAGAATCAAACACTGTTTTGAGTGTACACAAGCCAATCAAAATGAAAACACCACTTATCATTCATTACTTTATATTTGTTTCATCACATCATTAGCAACAAGTGTGAACAGTTTTGAGTTGTTGTGTGTAAGCTATGACACCTGTGCTGAAATTGAGTCTAACTTCTGCTACGTGTGTTTACCATCATGCATCATGATTGCATCACAATGCACAGTGTGTTTCAGTGAGTGAAAATGTGTTTAGAGTTTTGTAAAAAGGTTAAATGAGATCTGCAACTTGTGAAAATTGTTTATGGTTTACCAAAAGAGTGACTGATTCAATGAATGGGTTCAGACCACTGAGGATTTGGTTCAGAGAATGGGATTTAGTGTTTTAGCAATACAGAAAAACTGTAATAAGTGAAGACACAGTGCAGTTTGTTCCGATGGTCAGCAGTGGTACAGCATCTGTCTCAAAAAGCATCTCCCTCACAGACCACATAGAGTATCTGCGGTTATGTGCTTGACATCTGAATGTAAAGTCTGTGAGAGACTCAAAAGCGGGAGTCTGAGTCTTTAATGGACCACAATGCAACATCATCCAGAAGATGCCAGTAAATATGTGGCCTCATTGTCCACCAATGAGGCCACCACGTTTGCAGTGGGGATATATCATGTGAACTAGATATTAGATCCCATTTATTCATATAAATTCCTCTCACTGAGCTTAGAGTAAAAAGGTTTTCTCTGTTTCTGGTTTGCTTCCTCACTGTGTGAGTTAAGATCGCATCAAATTTGGTACAAATATCCAGAAAATCATCAAAAGAAAAGCAAATCAATGCGTAGACTGTAAAGATGGACGTAGCTTCTGTGACATCACCCACAGGTTTCTGAAGAGTGGTTTGGAAGCTCAGAGTGAGCTGCTCAAGCTTCGCCATCTTGGCAGTGCCTGAATCCGCCCCTAACTTGGAGCTAATCCAAAAATGGTCAGAGGCATGTGACTTTGGTTGATGTCAGTTTGTGGCAAGCATACGCTAACCCACCTGTTACTCAATGAGGCCACGCCCTCAATTATCCATAACTTTAAGTCTTAATAAAATGTAAACAGGTGAGTTTTTAAAGAGTCGTCATGAAGCAAGAAATTAGCTCTAGAGAGCTAAAGTGTTTTTGTACCAGGCTGTAAACATGTTTATTTCTGCTGTAGAGTTGGACATTTTAACATGGGAGTCCATGGGGATTGACTCACTGTTGGAGCCAGACTCTAGTGGTCGTTAGAGGAACTGCAGGTTTTGGTTCTTCAGTGTTTGCTTCTCTTGAACGTGTGCTCAGAACTTATGAAAGTAACTGAAAATGTGCAGAAGGAAAGCACAACGTTTGCAACATGCATTGAAGATCTTGAGGAGTGAGCTAATTGTTATACTAGCCGGGTCATGGAACTTGAAGCTAAAGTTACCACTCTGTCCTTGTAAGTAACACAGCTGATAGATAAGACTGAAGATTTGGAGTCCCGACAACGGAGAGATAATTGCAGGCTAATTGGCGTGGAGGTGTGATGTGTGTAATGTCCAGGTATGAAATACGGTCTCTTATATCCAGCCACACTTAAAATTACAACCTCAGCTGGCGAGCCAACATCTTTGGAGGACCCAATCAAGACAAAGCTATACTGAGTCCAATCTGCACCCACGAGGGACAGAGGGAGAGACTTTACGCAAACACTTTAACTTGACTTGGAAGATTCTTTCTTTATGTTGAGAAATTGACTTCATCCAGGGTTACAATGCTACATTTTAAACCAAATGGCTACCTATTTTTGTTAAAGTTTTCACTCAGCCAGCTCATTTGTTATTATTATCATTATTATAATTTTTATTCCCATGATTATTTTTATCTCCTGACTGTAAGTGTTAAGGGATGTCTCAGCTTGTGACCAAATGAGTGCTTATATACATGCAGTAATGACAACATTAGGAGAAGGGCTCTGCTCCATTTAGTTCTGCCCATGCACAGTTCATGTGAGAGTTTAGGTTGGTCTTGACGTGTTATATGCTTAGGAGAGGGATGAGCATCTAAACATTAACTCCCAAAAGAGATTAAGATGCAAGTGGATTGGGCAAATATATCATTCATGTCTTGACTACAAAGCCAGGGGAACAGCAATTCTAATTAGGAAAGGGATTCCTTTTGAACTCTCTGAAGTTTTATCTGATGTCAATGGTACATATGTTGTTGCAGTTGGCAGACTATTTAATACACCTTTAATTTTGGCATCTATGGACCTAATCGGGTTGATTCGCGATTCTTCATAAATTTCTTTTCAGCTCTCCCTGACCTTAATTCCTATAAACTGGTGTTGGGTGGGGACTTCAGCTGTGTTCTTCATGCTCATCTGGGCAGGTCACATCTGAGACCAGATAGTACTCTGTCGTTAGCTGCAGTCATTATTAACTCCTTTCTTCGCTCTTATGGCCTGTCAGATCCGTGGTGGACAAAAAATCCTACTGCAAAACAATTTTAATTTTTTTCCCCCGTCCACGATAGTTACTCCAGGATCGACTATTTCATTGTAGATGACCAAATACTTCCCTTTATTCCCAATAGTCAGTACCATAGCATAGTGCTATCAGACCACAGCCCAGTACATATAGATATGATATTTCCAGATAATATAGTGCCCCAGCGCACCTGGCATCTAGACCCCCACTTGCTTTCTAATTTGTCTGAAATTCAGTCATTTCTCAACTCTCTAGATATCCCAAGACTTGCTCCTGACACTCAGTTTTCCTTAGAACAGCCATTATCATCTGAAGAAATAGCAAATGCTATTAGGCTATCTTGAACAGGGAGGACACCGGGCCCAGATGGGTTTCCCATCGAGTTCTATAGGGAATTCTCTCCAAAACTTGTGCCAATCTTAAAATCTGTTTATGATGAATCATTGGCCATTGGAAAATTGCTTCGAACACTCGCTCAAGCAATAATTTCAGTATCCTTGAAAAAGAAAAGGACCCATTAGATTGTAGTTCCTACAGGCCAATCAGCCTTTTGTGTTGCAATTATAAAATATCAACTAAAATCCCTTTGCAGCGATTAGAAGCCATTATTCCTATCATCATTATCGAACACCAAACAGGCTTCATTCCTTGACAACAATCGTTTTTTAATGTACGGAGGCTGTTTAATGTGTTACTGTCCCCTCATTCAACAGTACAACCTGAAGCTATCCTAAGCCTTGACACCAAAAAGGCATTCGATAGGATCGAGTGGAGCTATCTTTTTGCTACTTTGGAAAGGTTTGGAATAGGACCTGTGTTTTTTAATTGGATTAAAGTTTTATATTCAGCACCTATTTGAACAAAGGGTTTTATCTCTGAATATTTTATGCGACATTAATGTACGAGGCAGGGTTTCTGTCTGTCACCCTTTTTGTTTGACATCGCATCTGAACCGTTGGCAATTACCATCAGATCAAAACAAATCATAAAACATCTCTCTACGCAAAGGACTTACTTTTGCAAATATCAGACCCGATAGAAAGCATTCCCTGTGTTCTCTCCTTGCTGCAGAGATTTGGGAATGTTTCAGGATACAAAATTAATTCGTCAAAATCTGTATTATTTCCAGTGAATGACCTGGCGAGACGGGTCAGCTATGATCATCTTCCCTTTAAGATTGAGAATGAAAATGCACTTATCTGGGAATTGAGATAGCAGGTTCAGTTGAGGCCATTTTAAATACAACTACAGATCTATTTTAGAACATACTAAAAACGATCGGCTCCCTATCTCCCTGGCGGGGTGGATAAATTCAGTAAAAAAGATTCAAATGATTCCCATTTTTCTCCCAAAATCTTTTTTTGCCCAGCTGGATCGCCTCATCTCCATTGGATTACCACCTTTTCAGACAAAGAAGGCCCTCTCTGGGCCAGTATGGAATTGGAATCCATGTTCCCAGTCTCTCCAATTTCATTTTTAACTGCCCCTCTCCCATTAAATATTAGAGCACATGAACAAAATGCAAACTTCGTGGTTCAAAACTCAGGATCTGGGGCCAGTTTAGAAAACATTTTAATTTGAAAAACATATGCGGATTCTCTTCAATAATGTTTAATCATCTTTTTGCACCGTTTCAACTAGATCTGGCAATTGCAGTTTGGCATATAAATGGTTTGATGTTTTTACTGATGACAGCTTTTTTTCATTTGCATTTCTGTGTAAGGATCACAATTTACCAAAATCTCACTACTTTAGATACCTTCAGGCTCTGAGTTTTGTCTCTAAACATTTTCCAGGATATCCATGTCCATCCTGTAAAGCCTTGGCTTACTCAGTTCTTAATGTCAGTCCATTTAATAAAAGGTACAGTATCAAAAATATATACATTAATTCTGAATAGTTGCCTTCACACATGAGACAAAGATAAAGCAGCCTGGCAAGGAGACATTGGAGAGTCTATTCCAGAGGATACCTTGGAAAGCAATATTTTGCATATACACACTTCTTCTTTCTGTATCACATATGGATTAATCCAATTAAAGGTAGTCCACCGATTACATTACTCCAATGACAAATTAGCTAAATTATATTCTAATGATACCCCAACCTGCCCCAGATGTCATTATTCCCCCGTTTCCTTGGGACACATGTTCTGGTCATGTCCATCACTTTCTGGACGTCTGACTTTCAATCACTCTCGACAATATCCGGTAGGAAATTAGGTAGAAAATCTTTGGAATAATTATAATGAATTAGAGCTTTCCCGCCTTCATAAAAATGCAATTGCCTATGCATCGCTGCTTGCCTGCCGTCTGATACTGCTTAATTGGAAAGGAAGGAACCTCACCTATATTCATGGGATCAGGGAAGTGATGCTGGGATTTGATCTGGAAAAACTTAGGTATATAGTACGTGGATTGGAAGATAAGTATGACAAAATCTGGTTGATGTTTATCACCCATATGAGAAGCCTAACCTTAACTTGACTCATGTCATTTTTATTTATTCTTTCTTGAGTGTTGATTTGGATATTCAGGTGACTATGATTGTGGTTGTTGGAGCTGTTACCTGCCTTTCCTCCTGAGGGGTCTAGAGTGCTGGTATTATGTGTAGCGTAATCTAAACAGATCAGTTTTCGTCATTTATGTGATTGTCTGTTTCATTTATTTACTTATATGTTTGGGTTTTTTACTTTTATTTATTTCACTATCATTGTAATCTTACTATCTATTTCATTTATTTACTGTTATGTATTTATGTATTTATCTTTGTATGTGTGTCTGGGGATGCCGCCTGGAGGGGGTGGGGGCTTACAACTTTTGTCATGAATGCTTAACCATTTATATTGTTGTAAGTTTGATGTGTAAAACTGATAAATACATTTAAAAAAAAAAAAAAAAAGCTCATGCAGACAATGATAAAAAAAACAAAAAAACTTACAACTCTGTTTTTTTCATGTGTTAATGTGAGGCGGTTCCAGCCTCCTTATCATCGCTCTGCATAACTGATGTTTTCCTCTTCATGCTTCATGTATGTCTGCGTTCGGTCACCAAGTCTGACTTTTTACTCTTTAGCCACACAACTGCTGTTACACCTCAGACAAGAGTAGAGACTTGTGCATGTGACTTCGGGTTGTGTTTTAATCTTTCTGTCTCTGGCAGGAGTAACGCAGAGCCAGGTCTTGCACGTTCTTTTTTGGTAGATTTTATTTAATATTTCCAGAACAAATTGGTCCATCACTTTACTCTGGTTCTAAAACTCTGAATCTCTGCATTTGCATAAACTTTAAATTCCTGAACTGATTTGTTTTATGAAACCAGTCAGACATCCGCAATATAAAGGAAATCTTGTCTGACCCTCCCAGGCCCAGTCACTGCAGCTGCAGCTCTTCATGTAAACAGAACAGAACCAGATTCTTTTATTATGGCTAAGAAATGCTGCGTCTTTTTATAGTGTATTAGATTAGAGTCAAATCAAATCATGTTTTCTTTTTGGTGACCATGTAGAGACACGTCATGGATCCCAGTTTGGGAACTTGGACTGGATCCGGTGGGCTGACCTCAGCCTCTGGTGCTTTCTCACACATTATTTTCTGTTTGGCTAGATTTCTCTTCCTCCTCGGCTGAGTTTCTGTCTGAGTTTAAATATTCAGAGTTTCTCTGGCAGCTTCTCAGTGTCCAGGCTTCTGTTTGCTTCAGTGTGTGTTTGGTGGTATGTTACTAATAAAACTGTGTGTTGATATGAATGTAAGGACAGTCTGCTGTGGTCTCTTATCTCATCCCTCTCCCCCTCTATGTCCCGGTGTCTCTCGCCCCTGACTCCTCTCCACTGTAATCTAATTACCAGCCACCACAGGAAATGACATCATCTGGGCTCTGACAGGATTGTATGATGGATTTTAGTTTGGTAAAGTTTCCATTACAACACGACTGACTGACTCCACATACAGTAAACAGAATTAATGTAAATCAGCTCCTCTGATCCTCTTTAACTCTTTAAAAGCAGCAGACACTTCCATTTCCTGGGGGAAAGTTTGAAGATTAGGCAGCAGGGTATTCATATTTGATATGTTAATGTACTGGAGATTAAATATTTATATCCACCATCTCACATTTATTATGTAGCATTCCAAATCTGCTTTCAAGGACACATGATGTCTAATTAGCATAATAAAAAAAATTATAATACGTTTTATTTAAAGGAGCCTTTATGACACAATTTAACTTAGATGTAATTAAGGATTAAATGAAATGATGGCATTTTATATCCAAAAGGTCAAAGGTCAACTTCACTGTGACATCATAATGTTCTGCAAAAACACCTCTGGTCATTCAACACTGTAATTGTGGAAGGACTTACTGTAACTTGATAATGGTGGTGGAGACACACCACAGCTGCAGCTGGTGGAGGTGGTGTGTTGGCATGATGAGGAGGAGGAGGATGACTTTGGTTGGATGTTACAGCTGTGAAGCATGAATGAAACAGCTGGTGCCAATTAGATAATAAGAGCAGCGTCAGTGCTTAGCCTGAACTGACTGTGTTCCCTTAATGAAGGTGTCCACGCTGTGTGAACAGTGTGTAAAGGACTGTACATCGCAAACTGCAGATGTAACACACACATGCTGATGGCTACAGGTATTTCACTGTTCAGGAACATTTTTGTCAGAGTCTGCACCACTGTCTCCATATGTCTATCCTGCTGCAGTTGTCACTCATCATGACCAGATGTGATGATCAGCTTCACTTTCTCTGTTCCTCACAGAAGACTGACTTCCTGGTTTTCTGTCGTTGTTTGACTTACCGTGTGTTGGCACCCTCAGCTCACCATCTCTGACAGCACAGCTGGTTTCCTGTTCACACCATTAGCTGCGATCTGAAAAGTTTGATATGATGTTCTAGTCTGGTGGGTGAGGAGAGGCCGGATGCTGCATCTAAACTTTATGAGAGACGTTGTCACCTGTTGGAAATTTCCTGATGATGTAAAACATCACTTTACATTGGTTTAGATATTGGTTTAGATAGATATTCAACTTTATTTATATGAAACTTACAGGAAGGTCCAGGTCGTGATACAGTTGCTATCTGCTACACAACAGCATTATTTTTTATTTCATGAGGGCCATGTTTGCTTGTCCTCTGGGTCTGTCAACTCTCTGCGATGCATTACACCTAGAACACACTGCCTGTGTGTGTTAGTGTGTGTGTGTGTGTGTGTGTGTGTGTGTGTGTGTGTGTGGCAGCTGCTGTCTGCTGTGTGTGTTCACACCGTCTGTGTCTCTGCTGCATCTCTGCTGCTGCAGCTCTATGTCTCTACAAAGAGTTTACAAGTTACTGGAATGTTGGATTTCTCTTTATACTTTAATTTCTGATTTATTTTTGACAGGAAATGTCACAGTCTCCGCAAGCAGCTGCTGAAATGCTTTAAAAAAATGTTTTATGGTTTGGACATATTCAGCACCCAACAGCTCCTCCAACCTGAGCAACCACACAGGTCTTCTTTTTTTTTTCAACCCTCTGATACAACCTACAGCGGTAGGCATACCAGACCTCGATTGTCATGGTTACAATAATAAACACACAGACTGTACCAACAGCATTTTATGCCTTCATTTGACAGGACAGCGTAGACAGACAGGAAATGCAGGGATAGAGAGAAGGGGAATGATGTGCACCAAAGATGTTGGTGCATGTCTGGGAGTTGAATTAGGTGCTCTCTGCTCAGAGAACTTGCACGCATGTGGTACGTGTCCTAACCATTCAGGTATCAGGTCACCCACCCTAACCCCCCTGGGAAACACTTTCTGTACTGGGCCTTTCAGTTCCAGCTGCAGATATGTGCAGATGTCTTTTCTTCCTGATTGAAGATTTCAGGTCGACTGTTTACATGGGATGAGATTTAATACAGTCTGGTGTTTACATGCAGCTGTGTGACATCCGCTGAAGTGATGTATACATCATGCATTCATCTTCCTCAGCGGCTATCTTATCTCTCTGGCACGTGTTTGAGGACATGCCCAGAGAGGATGCAGCCAAAGAGCAATCAGGTTATATTACAGGTACAGTTTTTCCTTTGATCAGTTTATGAAAAGGTTTGAACTGTCCTTCTGCAACTGATTTCTTCAGATTGAGGTGTTTATATGGAGCACTTTTTTTCTGTTTGGGTTTTTTGACCGATCATAATGGGGATATTAGGCTCCGTGTAAAGGTACCTATTGACTGGTCCTACCGGGGGCCTAGGAAAACACATGAGTAACTGATAACATTAATGATGGCTCAGCTCCAGTGAACCTCCTGCTGAGTTATGCCAGTGAGCCTGCGGCACAATACCATCTGATCAAAGTTGTCCACGCATTCATCTTCTCAAAACTGGACATCTGTAACTCTGTCCTAAAACCCTGAGTCTCTATCATCCTCCAACTGGTTTAGAATCCAGCGGCTCGGCCTCTTACTGGTTTTAACAGACATCACATCACCCCAATCCTCGCTTTCCTCCTTTGGCACCCTGTCAATTTTAGAATTGATTTTAAGATTTTACTGATCACTTTTAAAGCATGCTGGAGCTACATTACAGAGTTTTTGACCCCATATGAGCCAGTACGCAGCCTGAGATCCTCAGGCAGGTCCTTCTGGTTGTTCCAAAGTTGAGGCTTAAATCTAAAGGTGACCGCGCTTTTCCATCAGGACCTCTCGACTTTGGAACGACCTGCCCGAGGAGATGAGGCACAAACAGTTATTTCTTTTAGATCACTTCTTAAAACAAATTTTTACTGACTTGCTTGTATGTGATGTCATCTTTTTTATCTTTTTATTGTCTCCATATCGCCCTTTTTTTACTTTTTACTGTGTTTGCATGTGTAGGTGTGTGTGTGTGCGTGTCTGTGTGTGTCTATACAGCATCTGCTCCCTCTATTTTTTTTTATTTATATTGTATTATATTGTTTGTCCTCCCTCCGTAACTCTGTACCTTATTTCAGTCTGCTTTTGACTATCATCGCGTTTTGATTCATTTGTCAAAGCACTTTGGTAACTATGTTTTTTAAAGGTGCTATATATATATATATGGTATTATATTGTATGGTATATGGTGTAGGTATTATATAGTTATTTATCAAGTTATTATTATTATTATTATTATCATTATTATTATCATCATCATCATAATCATTATTATCATTATTATCATTATTATTATTATCATTATAAGCCATTATCATAATACCAGAGCCTTGGAGCTGGTAAACCTGCATGTGATGCAACGTTCATTGATGTTATTAGTCGAGTCTGTAGTTTTCCAGCTATGATGTGTGACAAATGCTCAGAGCTGAAACACGCATACTGTCCTGGGGATGAGTGTAATTAGAGGAAAAATGTGTTGAAAAATGACGGTGTTTTGAAGGATGATGCCAGGTGACGTCGTGCAGAGCTAACCAAATAAACCACCAATCCAAAAAGGACATCAGAGAACAAGAGTGTGCTTTCTCTGGCAAAGTGACCAGCTGACGGTAGCTTACACTTTGTCTGAGCCACTGTCAAACTGAAATGAGTCAGCTTGTAATGAAAAGAAAAGGTGTGTATTTCAACTCTATGTCTGTTTGTGTGTCTGCAGGACTATCTCGGCTGCATCATCGACTGTGGAGCTCTGCCGCTGAAGCCGGAGCAGGTCAGCACTCTGTTCTGCAACATAGAGGACATCTACGAGTTCAACAGGTAACTCAGCTCCTCCTCTTCACTGTGTAGTGTGTTTGTGTTTCATAAGCTAAGGTAAAGTCAAGATGCTGCTTCTGTTCAGTCTTGGATTAGACATTCAGTCTATTTCTAGTTCAAGTTTCATTCTGCTCAATACAAAACTAGACTCATTTAAGCGGTGTTTTTAAGTCAACCACAATGCCACACAGTTTTCAGATCACAATGTTTTTGTGGATTTTGTCATCTTTTAGTTAGCTTTTAATGAGCGTGCTATATGATAGGGCTGAGCTAGCTGCTGAGCGTCAGTGCGTTCAGTCTATGCCATCAGTAAAGATTTGTGCCCAAGAAAGTATGCAAGACTTCATCCTGGCCTTCAACTACATCAAGCCCAGATGAACAGGATCTGATCCTGGTGAGACGACACGGAATCCAGTCCCTCCAGTTGCTGTGTAACAGTCCACAGAAGCAGATCAAGTAGCCTCCCGTTAACAACGCGCATGCATACACACACACCATTTACCAAACTGACTCTGTCATGTTTCTGTGTAAATACAGATAAAGAAAGTGTTAGAAGAGTGAATGATGAATGAAAGAATGTTTTCATCGATACTAATTAAACATTTAATTCACTGAGCAGCTCAGAGGCTACCGGCAGGTACCGCCATCTTTTTGATGTTTAGAAATCAATCAATACACCTTAAATGTCAATATGACAACTTTGACCATTTCATATGTTTTTATTAGCTCTCTACATGACACATGCTTTAGTGATGATTGGATCTTCAAGTGCTAAAAAATGTTTATAAATTTAAACCAGATTATGTGAACCTTGGAAATTTTATGTCATCACTTGGAGAATAAAAGTGGCAGGGTGTGGCGGAGCGCTCTGGCAGCTCTACACCTATGACCTCTCCATTATTTGTAGTTCCGATGATCTTTCTCATCGAACCACGACCACACAGTCTGTTTGTTAGCTGGAGACCTCGTGTGGAGGGCTATTCTGCCGGGATTGGAAGACTCTTAAATAGAAATAGAAATGTTAATATTAAATATTAATATCGTCTCGCTAATTTCCAAACAGCAGAGTTAAAGTTTGTTCACCCTCACCAGACCATGTCTCTGTAGCATCTAATAGTGAAAAGCTGTTCCACTGCTGAAACAAGAAGATCATAATTAGGATTTTTTGGTAAACTTGAGTCTGGAAAATATTTAGTGGGTAACATATTTTGGCTCAGAGTCCCATAAAGACAGACAGAGAGATAAGCTGGTTCTGGAAACATTCAAATGCAGGGAGGCAGAAATTATCCGAGCAAGCCACAAACACTGCCAAGGCTGCGGGTTTGATTCTCACCAGGACAAACGAGTCGGTGATAAAAAAGTGCTCTGCTGGTTTTTTTTGGGGGGGGGGTAAAAGCATGCAGCAGCTGCTGAGCTAATATGACTAAACCAGATTCTTCAAGACCCAGATCAGGTTTTACAGAGCAGGAATGCTGAGTGATATTCCACCCTGCCTCGCACACCCAGAGAGAGAGTGAGAGAGCGAGTGCCTGTTTCTGTGTCACGCTAGTTTTGAGAGAGTAATCGTGCTTCCCGATATGTTCACATGCAGTAACACAGCCTGGCTCACTGCTGCAGTACATTATGGTTGTTTTTACAAACAGCAGCCAAGATTCTCCACATCAGTTTAGAGAAGAGTGTGTGTGTTTGAGTTGGAGAGCAGACGGTGGTGAGAGCAGACTCAGATGTGTCTGTGGTGATGTTAAGTGACGTCTGCTGTGTGTTTAGAGGCTGAGTGGATGGGATGAACTGTGGTGTATGCACTGTGTGACTGTATGCACTGTTTTTACACTTGCAGTGTACAAACTATACCATGGCGTTAAGAGGAGCTATCTTCTTCCCCATCATCTTCATCAATGCCTCACAGTCAAGGAATTTAAAGAATTTAAAGAATTTAAAGAATCGGATTCAACCATGATGATGATGATAATGGTGATGTTGAAGATGATGATGATGATGAAGATGATGATGTAGCTGTTCATGGTGATGATGATGATGATGCTGAAGATGATGGTGTTGTAACTGTTGAGGCACTGATGAATATGATGGTGATTATGACGATGATGATGATTATTATTGTTATTGATTGAGAGAATCTTAAAATTGATGGATGAAGGATGAAATGAATGAACTGGCAACATGAATTCTGAGTTTAAAGAGAGCTCATCTTCCGAAGACTCTGGCTAGGTTAGGAATTTAAAGAGCTATCTTCTTACAGCTGCAAGCTTATAGCCCTACTTGCATCTGATATGTGTATATATACTGTATATATACAGTATAAATGTAATGTACTAAATTCTTTATTTTATTCGCACAATCTGCACACAGATAAGTCAAATAGCGAAACAGCCTACACACAAATCTATGAGCATTAAATCAGAAACAAAACACACCAGAGATTCAGTCTTCATCAACAGTGCTTATGATGGCAAGAACAGTATGTATGTAGTCATCTTTATTAAAGTGAAACAGTGATAAATTGCCGTCATGCATGAATGAAACACTAGCATTCCTTAATTTAACACATGGTCCATGTTGATGAAGATACATAAAACTAGAAAATGCATGGCAAAATAACATTGTTAATATTTTCAGAGACCAAAAATTTCACAAATCATGTTTTCAGGTGAGCCCATGTATTGTTAAGGAGAGCTGAGCTCTCCCTAGCTGGAAAAATGAATGGAAATAGCATGACAGCATCATGGTGTCTGTTGACAGGCAAATGACCAGAGCCCGTATTCACAAAGCATCTTGAGGTTAAATGTAGTTCCTAACTTGCTGATTTAAAAGAAACTCCTAAAAATAATGGGTGTGTCAGTCCTAATTTTAGGACTCCTGGTTTTTCACAAAGACACTTAGCGCTAAAAGTAGCACCTAGAAGTTAGAAGCAGTTGAGAGGACTTCTAACTCACTAAGACCAAATCACAAACAATCTTAAAAGACCTGCTGTCATTCCACGTCGCAGTGTTTTGGAAACCTTACATGACGCTGAATTACATAAAAGATACGAATCAATCATGAGGGAATAATGATCGTAGTGGAGTTTGTGAAGGTGCAATAACATCTCCAACTGAAACAACCCGATCAGTGGAAATTAAGCATTTGGCAACGCTGGCAACAGAGAAAAGTCGAACTGTTTACGAAACATTAATGCGTTCTGACCCGACATCTTAGGACAATCCATATGATTTCTTTTAGATGTTCAACAGCTACAGAAAAACAAAGCAGCTTCATGGTCTGTCTACCCGTGTGATTGGTGCCAGAGATGGAACACATGTAAAAAATTATTGCACCAATCCAAGACAAGGAGGTATTTGTAAACAAGAAAACAAAGTCTCACCATCAACACACGTATTGATGCTGCCTGTACAGTTGTAGATACTGTTGTACAATGTCCAGGATCTACACACGAATTATGGATCTTAATGGAGAGTGACCTGATCAGCTGTTTGAAAGGATCATATTCCAGCTGCATGTCACCTGGTGAGACAGGGGAAATCTTCTCACACCTCAACCCACAGCTACAGGTACAGCTCCAACAGATATTGGCTAATAGGCTGCCAGTTAGCTTAAGTTAGGTCGTCTAGGACAGTTTCATTTTTTTTCATTGAGAAAATTGAACGTAAGTTTTTATAGTAAAATTAAGTTCTCAGGGATCGACACAAACGTGATCATACAGATGCATTTTGGAGAATGCACTACTTTAGTAAACAGCAACTAATCTTAATTTGTATTTGTTTATTTCTCAGCGTTTCTTTATTATTACTGCGGGATGTTGCGCATGCATTTTCAACCAATCACTGTGGTTCCTGCAAGGGAGCTCGTCCACGAAAATTGACATCAGCCATAGCAATGGAGGCGCACTCTTAGTATAGGGTTTTTTGCTTCTCCTTACTAAAAACTGGTCTCAGCACCTTTGTGAATAGGCTTTAGGAGAAAACTTTTAGTTAGAAACTTTTAGAATGTGTTGCGTGCGCCCTGGTTTTGGTGTCCTGTCCTTTCTCGCGGCTACACTTGCCTCCCAGTTCCCTCTTCCTGGTGTTGTTTGCCAGTGTTTCATATTGCCTATTTCTGGTGTGCTTTTGTTTTTCGCACACATTTTTTGGACGCCACTGATATTGTGCTGCTGCTGTTGTCCCTAACATATCTCTGTCTGTGCAGTTTTTGGTGTGTTGTGCCACATTTTTGAGGTGGTGTTTTTGTGTCAGCCTGTCCTTCTTCCTCCTGACTTTTGTTGCAGTCGTTTTTTTTTGCTCTTGACAATGGAGTTTAATATCGATGAGTTTGTGGCACAACCTAGTCTTGATAAACTACATCGTTGCACAAAAGAGCATTTGATAGTCATTGCCGATCATTTTGGTATCACTATGCTTACACAGATGAAGAAACATGTGATAAAGTCTGAGTTATTGACTGCTTTGTCTGAAAAAGGGGTTTTGCCTTGTGATTCCAGTGTCTCAACAATGAGTTCCACTGCAGGACAACAAGATCCGGGGGAACAGCTCTGTCTTAAGGAGTTAGAAGTTGTGATGCGTCATCTAGCTGTAAAAGAAAAAGAGCTCAGCATCAAAATAAAAGAACAGGAGCACAGTAACGAATTCAAGTTACGCAAGATGGAGGTTGAGAAGCAGTTTCGGTTGAAGGAGCTTGAATTACAACAGTCCTCCTCACCTATTGTGTCTCGATCTCTGTCGGGCGAATTTGATGTGAATAGATGCATTCGTTTGGTCCCTCCTTTTAGTGAGAAGGATGTAGACAAGTACTTCACCTTGTTCGAGCAGGTTGCAAACACATTAACCCATTTATTCCTAAAACGCCTGCAAAAAACGCCTATGAAAACCTATGCTATTCTTGGATAAAGGTCCTTATTCAGGAGATAAGGACCTTTATCCAAGAATAGCATATAGGGTTTTCTGAAAAAATACTAAGAATTGTCAACGTCTATGAAAACCTCAATATCTAAGCCTCTAGAGTACATAGAAACATGAAATAAATTGCATTTAACAGGTAAGACTCTCAGGTTTCATCAAAACATTGTTCCTTAGCACTAACATACCTACACATTTTCATAAAAAATCTCAAAGTCAGATGGGTAAGGAAAAATATATTTTATATGATTAATTCATATAACGAATAACATTTAAAACATGCCAACACACAGACCAAGGCACCTTGGTATGATAGAGAGGTGGGAAAGGAGTGGGGAGGGGTGGGGAAAGTCCTGAGGTGGAACTGGGAACAATCTCAGTCTCTGAGCTCCATGGCTCACAACTCTGAGCTCTATGGCTCTTTTGAACTTTTGAACAGCAGACTTCACACAGACTGACTGACTGACACACTCACTCACTCACTCACTCACACACACTCTCACACACTCTCTCAATATCTCTGATGGCGAACAACATGGTGCATGAAGCACTTCGTTTTGTGACGGGGACACACAGCTCCATAGTAAGGTCCTCCAGCCAGTCTTTGAAGCCACTCCTCCTGTATTTCCACTCAGCTCCTCCTGCAGAACTGGCAACCACAAAGGCATTGTAGCATGACACCGTAAGAAAATAAAAAAACAGCCTCCTCCACCACTTGGTAGACCGGTGCTGGATTTGGTAGTAACCTACCATCTGGTCCAGCAGGTCTACCCCCTTCATATGGCTCTGGTAGTCAGCAAGGAAGGCTGGCACCCGAACCTCCACCTGGCGTTCACCGTTCGACTTCCTTCTCACCAAGCCAAAAGCCGTCGGGTCATGGTGGTTGGACAGGACCATCACTGCCTTGGTGTCCTGCCATACACAGAAGGTCAGGTCGTCCTGCTGCGCCACCCTGAATTCATGCCTGGCCACGCCAGCATTCTTCGTGAGCTCCTGACTTTTGGGCAGGCCCTTCCTGTTCGCCCGCACGGTGCCACAAGCTTGGACCCCCCCTTATCTTCAGGTCCACCAACAATGGCACGCCAGTATAAAAATTGTCCATGTATATGGATAGGTATGATCTATAGTAAGGACCGGCCAGGTAAGAGACAATGCGGTGTGCCAGGTCTTTCTTGGTCTTCCCCTGAAAGGCCCCCGTGTAGACCTGGAAGTTGTTCAAATAGCCGGTCTTGCTCTCTGCCATGACCCTTCACTCGCCACTTCACCGGCTTCATGGGGAGGTACTGCCGGAAGGTCAGACGTCCTTTGTATTTGACCATGGACTCATCCACAGTGACAAAGCCATTAACCTCGTAGAGGGCCTGGAATCTGTTGGCGAAGAGGTCCATGAATCCCCGCAGTTTCCACAGCCTGTCTGTTTTGTCCACGGCAGGGTCCATGTTGTCTTGGAGATGGAGATATCTAAAATGCACATAAGAGTAATGAGTTTATGCCAAACATGTTTGTCTTCATTCTATTTATTCTATGTATTAAGCTATGTATATGAATTTATCTATCTATTCCATATGTATTGTTATTTATTCATTATGCAATAATTGTATTATTATTTATCAGTGTTGGGCAAGCAACTTGGGAAATGTAGTGAGCTAAGCAATCAGTTACTCTGCCACAAAGAAAGATGCACTACACAAAAGTTACCATCCAGTCAAAATATGTAGCAAGCTGAGTTGAATCAAATTTCATGCACAAGATTTAGAATGAATCTGTGATTACAAGTTTTAAAAAAATTCCAAAGAGGTTGTATGTTGCAGGGATATTGTCAATACTACAAATGGTTGTGCTGTGTTTAGCCAGAGAGATACCCCAGAAAATCATATATTGTGTGGCCAAGCATCTTGATCAATCAAGGAGTTTTGCTATTACAGGTTACTCGATTCAGGATAAAGTGAAGCCACCAAGCTACAGTAGTGAATACTGCCCAACAACACTACTATTGATCATGCTATAAGTAGGCCTATGGCATTATTATTATTATTATTATTATTATAATTATACTATATATATATATATATATATAGTATAATTATAATAATAATAATAAATATATATATATATATATATATATATATATATATAAAATAGTATTTATAAAAATAATTATTACTAGGCTATTATTATTATGGCATTCCTATTAGTAGCAGAAGGCTATCAGCACTATCATTACTGGTCATGACGGAGACGCCAGTGCGCTAACACTACTGCGTAAGACATAGGAACTCGGAAGAGAGCGCAAGAATAAAAATAATTATAATTACCTCCATATCATGTCAAAACGATCTCGTGCCATGACCTTGGGGACCGATGTCTGGTACAGCCTCTTGTTCTGCCTCCAGTAATCCCGGCATGCTGGTAGTTTCAGGATCCCAAAGGTTATGCAGAGACCGACAAAAGTTTTCATTTCGACTTTCGTGATGCGGCTCCACTTCGAGTTTGATGGTGTCTGGCCGCGCGTCTGATCAGCATAAATGTTGGTTTGTGTCACCAACATGTCCCAAAGTTCATCAGTGAAAATCTTCAAAAATACATCCTGGGGGGTTGCATCCACTGAGATCGGCTCCTTCGGCCCTGGTTTGCAATTGAATTGCTTGGGATTCCGGGGCCGGTATCCCTCCGTCTTCCAGTCCACCTGAAACCCAACAAACTCGTCTTCCTCCTCCTCTTCTTGCCACAAATCCCACTCCTGGGCTCGATCTAATGGATCGTCAGGTACAAATCCATCTATCTCCTCCTGACTTTCCAACTCCTCACTCTCTCCCAACTCAAAATCACTGCCATCGCTGTCACAGTACTCCTCGATCGAAGCCATTTTTGCCAGTGTCAAAACATTCAACAAATGCACGTGTATGTCTGATTGATTGACGTTATTGTCGACGAATCACATGACATTTTGTTGGTCACGTGGTTTTAAAATATCAACAACACCTACCACATGTGTATTTGAAGCAATGAGAGTGCATTATATGCTGCATGCGTCATAAAAATGATGAGGAATCAACAATGCTGTGCTATGCAGCAGCCGGAAGGAGACTCAATGCTGCGCTACGCAGCAACCAGTGGGAGGGGCAATGTTGCGCTACGCAGCATCTGGTATAAATGGGTTAAAGTGGCCTACAAATGTGTGGCTGCTGCTTTTACAGTGTGTGTTTACTGGCAAGGCTCAAGAGGCTTATGCATCCTTGTCGCCTGAGTTAAGTCTAGATTATGGGGAAGTTAAAACCGCTGTACTCAGGGCATATGAGTTGCATATGCCCGAGGCATATCGCCAAAAGTTTCGCCGGTTCAAAAAAAACTGACTATCAAACTTACGTTGAATTTGGTCGCAAGAAAGAAGCTCTGTTCGATCGTTGGTGCCAATCAAAAAATGTTGCAGACTTTTGCAATCTGTGTAACCTAGAACTGCTGGAGGAATTTAAGAACTGTTTACCGGATAAAATCGCCACTTACATTAATGAGCAGAAGGTATCCACGGTGTCTGATGCAGCTGTTCTGGCTGATGAGTACATCCTCACACACAGGGATACCTTTGAAAAGTTCCACTTGTCCTCTGAGCGTAGTGCTCCTGTAGCCAAATCCTTTGCTTTTCCAGGGACGTCAAACTCTCAGGGTGAGATGAAGCACGGTAGTAAGGAAGGTGGAAATGTTAAGGTTAAGCCAGTTTGTTTTTATTGTAAAAAGCGTGGCCACACTATAAACCAATGTTTTGCCTTAAATAAACAAAACAAGTCTCCAAAAGCAGTTAATCTGTTGAAAACTGAAGCTTTGCCCAGTCGGCAAACATGGACCAAGCAACTTGTTTCAACTAAACGTGATCTTGATGTGTACGCTCCTTTTATTATGAAAGGTTTTGTTTCCCTATCAGGGGGGGACTCGAAAATCCCTATCACCATCTTGAGAGATAGTGCAGCCTCTCAATCAGTTATTCTGGAAGGGGTGCTGCCGTTGTCAGAAAACTCCTCTATTAAAACAAAGGCTTTGGTCCGGCGGTTTGGGATGCAGTTTGGTTAATCGGCGTGTAGTGGTAGGGGTTAGTCCACAGTTTCCCATAGACGGAAATGATTTGGCTCGGGGTAAAGTTTTATTAAATCCTGAAGTAACGGCTGTCCCTCTTTCTGAGCGCCCAGATGGGTTGGAGCAGAAGTTCCTGGAGGTGTTTTCAGTTTGTGCTGTCACTCGCGCAATGTCGAACAGGCAGAAGCAGGATTGGCCTGAGGGGGCGAGCGAGGTAGAATTGACTGATAGTTTCATGGCTGATTCTGGCTGTCTGGCTTCTCTGCCAGTAGTATCTCCTCTTGCTCGGTCTTCTCTCTCTGTGATCACTCCTGCAGCTTCGGCTGCTGCTTCATCTCCCGTTGAGGAGCCTAGCGTCAAAGTGAGCATGTCACGGGAGCAGCTTATTGTTGGACAGAAACATGATTTGTCACTAGGTCATTGTTTTGATGCTGTTGTTTCAGAGGATGAAGTTGTGAAAGAGTCTATGGGTTACTTTCTTAAAGACGATGTGCTCGTGCACAAATGGACGCCATCGCAGGTGTCCACACAGGATGATTGGGGTGTTGTAACACAAATCGTAGTCCCCAAAACGCATCGGCATGAAATCCTCAAGTTAGCACATGACAATCCACCTGCTGGCCATTTAGGGGTTAAGAAAACTTACGACGTGTTCTGCAATGTTTTTTCTGGCCAGGATTAAAACGGGACGTGCGGCAGTACTGTAAAACATATCATGTCTGCCAAGTCTCTGGTAAACCAAATCAGACTATACCACCATACCCTTTCTATCCAATCCCAGTTGTGGCTGAGCCGTTCGAGCGCGTTATTGTCGACTGTGTTGGCCCTTTTCCACGCACGAAAGCTGGTAATAAGTTTCTTTTGACTGTGATGTGTTCAGCAACTCGGTTTCCCGAAGCCATTCCCTTGCGTAAAATCATGGCTCCAACCGTCGTGAAAGCACTGGTGAAGTTTTTCTCTTTGTTTGGGTTGCCCAGAGTAATACAAATTGATCAGGGATCTAATTTCATGTCACGAATTTTTGCACAAGTCATGAAACAACTTGACGTCACTCACTGTTGTTCAAGTGCATATCACCCAGAGAGTCAGGGGGCAATTTGAACATTTCCATCAGACTTTAAAGTCTATGCTCCGCACTTACTGCCTGGAGTCTATTAAGGACTGGGATGAGGGTATCCATCTCCCCCTTTTTGCTGCTCGTGAGGTGGTCCAGGAGTCCTTAGGCTTTAGTCCGGCAGAGTTGGTTTTTGCGCACACAGTGCGAGGCCCTCTTAAACTTTTGAAGGAAAAATGGTTGGGTGATAGCAAACCGCAAAATTTGATTGAGTACGTGAGTAATTTTGGCTTTAAACTTCACCGCGCTTGCGAGTTGGCAAATCAAAACATGTCTGTTGCTCAGAGAAAGATGAAACGGTGGATAAAGATGCTTAGGTACTTAGGAGTACTCTTAGTAGTACGATAAAATGCTTTTTGAATACGGGCTCAGATCAATAATGCTGGAATAAGGCAATGTCATTTGATTTTCTGGTGGCTTTGCACATCTTAGCTCTGAAGTTTCAGATCATCGTCAGCTCTGAGACTGGCTTTAGGGAGAAGTCATCACAGTCAGTGTGTTACCAACCGTGTTTGCTTTCATGTCCTTATTAGGTGCTGATGCAGTTTTATGAAGGGACCAGTGTGGTTTCAAAAAGTCTCACTGTTGGTGCATTTAAGGACACAGGGACACTACAATTTCTGAGCAGACCTCAGAACAAACTGAAACGCATGTGATCCCAGAAAGCAAACCAACAAAAACAACCTTTTCAAACATCCTCTGCTGCTGGTCAGTGTGAACGACACCGTGTTCTTGGTGCAGTTTGTCTGGATCAAACAAAAGTGACTATAAATAAATAATAATAAATAATTTGACCACCATCCAAGAAACCAGTGATGTGTTTCTGACCAACATCTGGTCATTTATACAGACACTCATGTTTGGGTCATAACTCTTGAACTGTGGTGGGTAGAAGATTCCTTTCCCATGAATTCCAGTTGAATGTCTCAGTGCCAGCTCTCACAGCCCTCACAATACACATTTAAAACGTTTTTCAGACCTATGAACATACAGATTACACACCTAATCAACCAATCAAATATCTATCAATATGGTTAATCAAAGGGGAACCCGCCCCCCCAAATGCAAATGCACAAGCACACACACACACACACACACACACAAACAAATACTTTCTTCTGCTCCCTTTTTCTTGAATGTCTGGTGTGTGTGTGTGTGTTTGGTGTGTTTGCATTTGCATGGTGGGATAGGAGTGGGGGCTGGGGTGGGGGGAATTGCTTTGAGCCTGGGAAGGAAGCTGTTAAAATATGTCACACACACACACACACACACACACACACACACACACACACACACACAACCCTCCACCCCGCCCTGCTGAGAGTCCTGTTTTCACACTTCACTTTCTTTGTGTCTGTTCCAACACACACACACACACACACACACAGACACACACACACACACACACAAACACACAGGGGAACAATGTCATGGACAGACACACACTCAAACACTAATAGTCACTAACACAAAAGCACAGATGTGTGAGTACAAACACACACAGTTTTCATTCCATCCAGGCTTCCTGCCCCTGGTTCTCATGGGAAATATCGTATGAGAGGGAGCAAGCGAGGGAGAGAGAGAGAGAGAGGAAGAGAAAGAGAGAGAGGGAGGTGGGCGGTGCCTGCATCTCCACGTCTCTCTCTGCAGTTAATTAGATTTTATTTAATGAAGCCAATTAGTTAATTTAAGTAATGAAAGCTATGAGAAATCCCCTCAAACTTCATTCACCCCCCCCATCACTCTCCCTCCTTTTCTCTCCTCCTCCTCTCTCTCTCTCTCTCTCTCAGGGTCGTGCAGAGTTTGTGAAAAAAATCTGACCTGGTTTTTCGCTTTCTTTCTTTGTCCTAGAAAGGAGAGAAAATAAGAAAACCCCCCAGTCCCTTGTTCTGACACACACACACACACACACACAAACACACCCACACACACACAGAGTACCAGATGGGCAGACATAACAAGGCCGGAGTGGCTACATCATCCAGCATAGTTCAAACATGACACCATGTTCGGGTCGGTGAGGGTTGAGACTTGGTTGTGATTGGTCAGTGAGTTCAGTGCAGGAACACACTCTCCTACACAACCCAGACTACAGGTACAAAGAGAGGGCTGGTAAAAACCTTTTGTCCACATCCCAGTGGACCAGTGGATAGTGGGACATCGAGCCCCCAGGAGCAGCTCTTGGCTGGTTGGTCATTTTGACGTAGTGGTCAGACTGTGTAGTGCAGGTTCATGTTCAGTCACAAACAATACATACACTTTACTAAAGAATGGCTGTAAAACACAAAACAACTTTGTGAATCCAAAATGTGATCCATTTGGTCCAAAACAACTTAAATGCCTCAAACAGCTACTGTATATAACTAAAATATTTCCTGGCATTCATGTGTGTGGGAAGTCAGCAGAAACACGCGGACATGTTAAAACTGTTTACTACTTTATTCATTGGAAAGAATAGAGAAATGTTTTGAAACGCGGTGAAACCAGTTTTTCTTTGCATATCCATACCAGATTCGCTGTAGCTCCCCCCAGCTGTAGACAGCCATCAGAAAGGAGAGGTCAGTGAAACTGTGGACTGGAGAAAGACTGACTCCAGGTGGTGGATATCATCCCCTAACTGTTAATAAGCAATTCTGCATTCAACACATCCAGCCACCATAATATCTGGTTGTCAGTCTACCCAGTGGGTCCAGGTGGGCGGGGCTTGAGGGGCATGCCTTATTGTGACATTACAACGTTTCAGAAGTCCTGACGGCTGGTTTTAAGGCTCAGTTTCTGAATACAGGCTGTGGGCATTTCTCTGTGGACTGAGCGCTTTGATACTTTCACAGTCTGTCACAGTTTCTGTCACAGCCTGCTCTGCTTCTTAGTGTTTTTCCACTCTCCCTGCCTCTGTCTCACTCTCCACTCTGCCACACCTCCTTATCAGCCTCACTGTCCTCACCTGTTGCCCCCAGCTGCACTCCATCTCCAATCAAGCCAGTATATATATGCTTCCCCGGTTCATTCGCTCTTTGCCAGATTGTTCTTACTATCATGCAAGACTTTCCAGTGTTTTTCTACGGACTGACTTCCCGGTATTGACTCTGTTTGTCCCTGACTACCCTGCCTTGTCTCTGCCCTGGTAAACACCTCAGCTTTCTGTCCCCTGTGAGCTTTCTGGTCCCCATCTGCCTGTCCCTGTGGCTGTTTGGCGTTTTCCAGCTCCAACATCACAACGTGAGTGCTTCCCTGCTGGTTTCCTGATCTTTCGCCTGGCTTTGCTTACCCGCCTGCCTGCTCCTTCCTGGTTCGTCTGCCCCGCTGACTGCTCACCCGGTTCTGAGGACTCATCTCTGGGGAACCGCCGAGTGGGAGAGACAGACTACAGCCTGCACCTCCTTCCAGCTCTTCTCCGAGTGGCTCCGCAAGGTTTTTGGCATGGGGGCTTTTGGTTCTGACGCAGCACAGGGTCTGATGAGCATGCGTCAGACTTTCGCACCAAGGCTCGCCAGAGTGACTGGAATCGGCTCTATGCAACACTTTTCTTCATGGCCTAGTGGATTATATCAAAGATGAACTGGTGCTGCATGACCTCCCATCTACATTGGATGAGTTGATCGCGTTCACTACTAGATTGGAACTTCGTATCCAGGCATGGAAACGAGAGAAGAGCAGAGTGGTCCGACTCATCACCCGTCTGCTACTCCTCGGGTCTCTTTCTCCTCTATCAGCTTGAGTGCTTCGGCAGGGCCACTTTCAGGAGGTCCTGACACCATGCAACTGGGCTGCACCAGTCTTACTACAGAGGAGCAGGAGCGTTGTTGGCAGGATAACCTCTGCATGTACTGTGGCCAAGCCGGCCATTTTGTCTCCCGTTGCCCAGTAAAATCCAGGGCTCACCAGTAGAGATGGAATTTCTGTTGAGCCGGGCTTCCACGCAACATTTCCTCAACCATCGACCCCTATTCCAGGTCAAGCTGTAATTGATGACGGGCTGGTTTGCCAGTTAGGGCTTGGCGGGGTTCCTCTGCCTCACCCAGTTCCTGCCACTGCCCTTGACAGACACCTCCTGGGAACCGTCACCCACCAGACCACCCGGGTCCACGTCCTCATATCCAGCAAACACCATGAGACAGTCCAGTTCCATATCCTCAATTCTCCACACATTCCCCTGATTCTGGGGTACCCGGCACAATCCCCACATAGACTGGACTACTGGGCCCATACGGGAGTGGAGCTCATCTTGTCATCTGTTTTGCCTGAAACAAGCGGCCTCACCTCCGTTCTTGTCACCACCCAGCACAGTTCCAGACGTGACTTAGGTTCCCTCTGAGTACCACGACTCCCAAGAGGTCTTCAGCAACGCCAAGTCTCAGTCTCTGCCTCCTCACCGGCCGTAGGACTGTGCCATTGACCTCCAGCCCGGCATGTACCCTCCCAAGGGACGTCTGTACTTCCTGTCCGCCCCTGAGAGAAAGGCCATGGAGACCTACATTAATGAATCCCTGGCAGCCGGCATCATCCATCCCTCTTGTTCTCCTGCAGGGGCGGGATTCTTCTTTGTGGAAAAGAAGGACAAAACCTTGACCAAGACCTTGCCTAGACTATCGGGGGCTTAATGACATCACGGTCAAAAACAGCTACCCCCTTCCATTCATCTCTTCCGCCTTTGAGCTTCTCCAGGGGGCCACCATATTCACCAAGCTCGATCTATGCAACGCCTGTCATCTGGTCCGGGTCCGGGAGAGCGATGAGTGGAAGACGGCCTTCAACACACCCACTGGCCATTACGAGTATCTCGTCATGCCCTTTGGTTTAACCAATGCCCCGGCCATGTTCCAAGCCTTCGTGAATGATGTGCTAAGGGACATGTTGAACCACTGTGTCTTTGTCTACCCAGATGACATCCTCATCTTCTCCAGTCCTGCAAAGAGCACATCCACCATGTCCAGAGGGTTCTGCAACAGCTCCTTGAGAACTCACTCTTCGTAAAGGCTGAGAAGTGTGAGTTTCACACCTCCACCGTCTCTTTCCTGGGGTACATCGTGGCTAAAGGCAGCATGCAGATGGATCTGACAAAGGTATCGGCAGTCACCTCCTGGTCAGTCCCTGACTCCTGCAAGCAACTGCACCGCTTCCTGGGATTTGGCAATTTCTACCGCAGCTTCATCCGCAACTTCAGCAGCATCGCCAACCCCCTCACGGCCCTTACCTCCTCCAAGGTGCCTTTCAGCTGGACCCCAATGCACCTTTCAGCTACACCCTGTGTTAAATGATCTGCCAAACACAATCATTTCTGTAAAGTCACCCACTATTGAGGCTTAACCTGTAACTTCCTCTGTTATAAATCATAGTTTGGTTGGTTGATGGTTTGAGTTGATTGAAGGCTGCAGCTTATGAAACACACTGACAGTTACAGCACTTCCACAGAGCTGAGAGCAATAAATCAAACACGAACTTGTTAAACTTTTGCACTCAGGTATGTTTTCATAGCCCACCATGAGTTACTGCAAAGTATAGGCAGCAAAAACAAGACAGTAGATACTGTGTGATTTAGTGATGTGGCAGTCTTGCAATACCAGAAAATTGCTGTTCCTCCAATGGCCTTTAGATGCTGCTGTAGAAAGCTTTGACTGAATTGAAATGAATGGAACTTTTCTTTCTATAACTACATTATAAGTTGCCAACTGTTATTTTCAGAACAAAGTCCAACGTAGCTCATGTCATATAGTGTTATATAATATTCATTTGACACATGCAAAACACACCTGGCACCAACACCTGGGACATCGTTAACAGAAGAATCAGTGACCATGAAGACTCACTGGAGGTGAAAAATGGAATACGATGTATGACCCCAAATGACTTAATCAGTGCTTAATCATTTCAATAATCCATTAACCTTTTATCAGCCTTTGCATAACCTGTGTGACATTAGCAAAAATGACATGAATTAACATGGATGTATCAATAGATACACCCGCCAGAGTTAATATTTTCCTTTAAATGTAAAGCCAGATTATACAAATTTAAGCTTAAAAAAAAAATAAAAGGCTTACAGTGTATTTGCATATTGAAGGAAGTGATGGTATTGTTGTATCTGAGTGAGACAAATGCAGTTCTTAAAGGCTTTAAATGAGCTTAAATATTTCAGTGTTCCTGATTTATTTCTGACTCTTTTCACCTCTGCAGATAGTGGAAACAAAAAATCCATCATACAACGATAGATGAGTAATGTTTAAGAGAAATTAAAGAGATAAGGATAACCCAGGCTTTCCACTCTGCAGTGAATATGATTCAGTGTTTATGGTGGATTAGAGTCCAGATAGCAGTGACAGTCCTGCTGATAAACAGCTGTCAGACACACTGGCAGCCTTAAGTTTTCCTCAATATTTCAAATAAGGTTTTTTCCATAAAAGTCACGTATGTGCAAAGTAATCAAAGTTAGATCAACCCAGGTTGTCAACTACATGCAGTGAATTATATTGTCACTGATGAATGAAAACATAATTCATTAATCCTGGATGGCTCCAGTAGCTGAATGGTCACAGCACATGCCACATAATATGCCCAGCTTGATTCAGTCCGAGCACCTTTGTTACTCCTTTACCCCTTCTTCCTGTCTGCTGCTCCACTGTCAGCTGTCCAATAAATAAAAAAGGTGACCAGTGCTGCTGCTCCAATAGCATAGAGATATCTCAGTGCAGTGTTCCTGTTCCATACATCATATTGGCTGGCTGAGCGGTCTACTATCCCGCAGCATAAGCCAGTGGAAGGTTGTCAGATGATGGTTTTCAATAATGAGGAGCCATCTTAAAGAGGAATGTCTGTAACCTGGCCGCCAGTTGCCTCATCCCACATGATCATGTGGGAATTAACACACATCCATTCTTTATATAACATTCTACGATATAATATTGAATGGGATAGAAGATTTAAAACTCCATATAGTGACAAATAAATATACCCTTCATTTGAATAGGTGAGTTATTATAAAATAAATGCTCCAGGCGCATCAACATACTTCAAATATAATTATACAAAGATGTAGTTACTGTTTGTCTTGTCACCTCTGCTGTAAAATGAGGAAACCTGCCCCGTTGTTCATCATGTAGATCTTTAAAGAAGAAGCCGGTCTCTGCTCTGTTGGTATCTGTATATGTTCCTCCAGCACACACATAAGGATTCACCTGTGCACATGTACGTGCACAAGCATATGCACCATACACCTTAACCTTAACAATGGCTGCTTTCCATGTATGTGAGCTAGTTCAAGGACCCTGTTCTGTAAATGTCGGCTCACTGTCATGATGTAATGGGACACTGCCATTGTTATTTAAGTCCTGATCACGCTGAAGGTGCAAGGAACCTATTGTTTTTGCTGAGATTATTATTAAGTCCTGAGCACACTGAAGGTGCAGGGAACCTATTGTTTTTGCTGAGATATTATTATTTTTCTGCTAGAATAACGGGTTTTAAGGATCTTAACAAGCACGAAAACTCACCAAAATTTGCACAAGCCTCAAGGCCACCAAAAAATTCAAAATTCAATAGGGATTGGGCTCGGGCGTGACCAGAGCGCCCTGAAATATGGGCCATGTTGGCATCGAGGTCCTCGGACAGATCATAAAGTTTAAGGTAAACACGAGAAACTTGTGCTACAGAAAATGGACCAGACTCAGTGAATAGCTCCCTAAGCTTAACATCCTTAGTCCTATGATAACTATTAATTTAGCTATACAGACTAATGAGCAGTGATAACTAACATGTCTTTGGGGTCATCAGGTGGGAACCTCTTTTCACCAGTGTTTCGTTTAGTTGGTCCCACGACACCTCCAGGAGGCTAGACAGTGATCACTGGCGTCCCAGAGTCACTCCCCTAATGCCAGCCATCACTGCTCCTCACACCACAACTATTTTTTCCTTTATCTTGCCTATGCTACCACAAACAACACTATCATCAACTAGGACAAAACACACTAGCAGATTCAGCAAACAAAAACTCCCTTAAACAGTTCTGTTCTGTTGTGTTTGAATGAGGGAGGTAGAGTCAGAGATGCCTTGTTGGGCTAAACTCTCCCCCGCTGGATTAGGCTGTGCTCTACCTCCCCCTACTCCCCCACTCTCCAAGACAATACAACTCACCATACAACTCACCTAAATCAAACAAACTCACCTAAACAGTCAAAGACACACTACAAACCAATTCAAAACAATACAAACAAACAATACAGGCCAACTCACCTGGACTAACCGCATGGTCTCAAAGAGGCTCACACAGGCCACACCCCCCACTTAAAAACACTTCCTCCTCCTGGATTTCTTCCTTGCTTCTCCTAAGAGTCTGTCTATCCTGTCTAAGTACTCACCCTGCTGGGCCCCCAGCTACCATTATTTCTTCTCATCCAAATCCACTGACTGGATCTTACTGCCTCATCTGACATGTCCTTTACTATTTTCCTCACACTCTATCCACTTCCTCCTAACTCCCTCACCAAAGAGACAACAGACCTTGCTACAAATCCTCTACATCCTACTTCCACTGGACAAATCCTAACTTTACATCCTCGCTGCTCTGCTTCTGCCCCTAACTCTACATACCTAAGCTTTTTCCTTTCATATGCTTCTACAACTGAAGCCTCCCATGGAACAGTCAGCTCTATGAAATATACTCTCATTCTACTCCTAGACCACAAGACTATGTCAGGCCTTAGCTTTGTACTGGCTATTTCCTGGGGAACAACAAGCTTTCTTCTTAAATCTACCTGCATTTCCCAATCACAAGCAACCTCTAAGCTGCCTTGCCTCCTTGCTGTCTTATTAACTTTCTCTCCCTCTTGAACAAACTTGATTGCAACTCTCTTTATTTTAGACCCTCCTAAATTTGCCTGCCTCTGTAAATCTTCAATTCCTGCAGCTAAGCTTTTTAAAACCTGGTTATGTCGCCACGTATACCGGCCTTGCAACAGACTAACCTTACAGCCCGACAAAATGTGCTTTAAAGTTGCAGTACCTGAACACAATGAACATAGCGGGTCTCCATTTACCCAGAGTTTTAGGTTCTGGGGAGTTGGCAATACATCATATGTTGACCCTATCAAAAATCTAATACTACTTCCCTCCATACTCCACAGCTCTTTCCAGCTAAGCTTTTTCTTGTCTACACCTTCCCAATTCAACCACTGTCCCTGCTTAGCCTGGGCCACTGCCTTTGCACCCCTTAATATTTCCTCCTGTCTATGAACCAGCTCCATAACCAGCTTTCTCTTCTCTTTGGGACCTGCTCTACTCCACACCGGTTTGCCTGGGCCAAGCCCCAAGCCTCCCCAGCCTATTTGGACATTACCTACAATCTCTGTATGCCTGAGCGTTGCTTCCGCCTCCTGCACTGCCATGCTTGGATTCCATTTTCTCCCCTTGATTGGGTTTGGAACCACTTTACTAACTACCACATCTTTGCTTCCAGATAACAGGAGCTCTGTTCTAACCTTAGTACATTTAAACTCCTCCACTAGACTAATTACCGGGAGCTGAAGTATGCCTTTCCCATACAGTGCCACCGTACTTAAACATCTAGGAACACCTAGCCACTTCCTAATGTAAAAGCTAACTAATCTTTCCATTTTTTCTGCAGCAGATAATGGAATCTCATATACAGACAGTGGCCACATCAACCTGGGAAATAACCCGAACTGCAGACACCACAACTTCAACTTTCCTGGAAGCCCTAATTTATCTATTCTATCCAATCCCTCAGCAACATCTTTCCGAAACTGCACTACCTGTTCTCCGTCATTCAAGTCTGCCTTGTACCACCTACCTAGACTCTTTACTGATTTTTCCCTAATTATTGGATTTTCCTCTTCGTCTATTACAAACTTCCTATCACTTAACTTCCCTCTGCTTATTGAGATACTTCTAGACTTACTAGGCTTGATTTTCATACTAGCCCACTTTAAGCTTTTATTAAGTCTCTCAAGTACTATTTTCATACATAGCACCGTTGTAGTTATCAACGTCATGTCATCCATGTAGGCCCTACTTGGTGTAAGGCGCATCCCATCCTGCCGCCTCTCTCCACCTACAACCCACTTAGAAGCTCTAATGATTACCTCCATCGCCATTGTGAATGCCAATGGAGAAATCGTGCACCCTGCCATAATGCCTATTTCTAGCCTCTACCACCCTGTTGTAAAGCCTGCTGTACTTAAGCATAGTCTAATATCTTGGAAATACGACCTTACTAAATTAACCACTACTCCAGGCACTCTAAAATAATCAAATGCCTCCCAAATAAGGCTATGTGGCACTGAACCAAACGCATTTGCTAAATCCAAAAATATGACATGCAAGCCTCTTTTCTCTGTCTTAGCTGCCTGAATTTGATGCCAAATCATGGATTTAATCCATATTTTTCAATTTGCTTTTTGCCAGACAGGAAGTTGGCTATTTTTGATGTCCTGTGTCAATTTTCATTTTTCAAAAACATTTTTGAACCCTTAAGGATATGTAAAAACTTTGCACATGTTTGTACTCATGAGTAGTTTTTCTGATATCAACTGGGCATGGTCGTGGCACTTCGGCTCAATAGTGCCCCCTAATGACTTGCAAACCACTGTTGACCTCTCGTTAAGTGAATACAGAGGATGTGAGGTGCAGGGTTCGAGGCTTTGGAGGTTTTTCAATGGGAAAATTAACATCTGAAATCTGTCTGTCCATGAAATGCAATATTTGTGTCTCCTCTGGAAGTGACTATCTGCTTTTCGGTTGCATCTGAACACAACTAAAGTGGTTTAGCATTTTCTCCAGTCAGTAAAATACCTGACACATGAGCAGCTCAGCCTCTGAAGAAAGAGTTTCAATTTGAATTTATCTCTCAGTGCCAACACTTCAAACCCTCAGAGGATGAAGCTGATAAAGCAGCTTTTATTATTTTCTTTATACGTTTTTTCTTTCCTGTCTTTATCACAGTTTTTTTATATAACTCCTCCTCCTCCTCCTCCTCTCCTCCTCCTCCTCCTCCTCCTCCTCTGTCTATCATCAGTTTAGTAAAGCAGCATATCTCAGATGCCACACAGTCAGCTGCTGTTTATCACTCTGTTAAAGATTTGACTTGCTCTGTGTGAGGATGAAAAACAGACCTCGGCCCTGGGTGTTTAGTTTGGCCCGCAGAGGAGGGCCCAGCTCGGGTGTTCAGAGTTCAGGTGTCACAGGGTCGTGTGGGGTCAGGGGTAAGTTTGTTTATTTAGCAGCTAAAACCCCTGAGAAAAGAAGTGACAGGATAAAAATGTGTCATACAGCTAAGGTAAAAAAAAAGAAACTGCATGAACATAGAAACATAAATTCAAAATTTGACTGAACCATCACAAGTTTAGTGAAGATAAAGAAAAGTGAGGAAAAGCAGCTGTATTGAGTTTTACAGTTGGATGTCATCAGGCAGGAGGCAGAAATCAACCCAGAGTAACTGAGGGTTTATGAACTTGAAAATAGCTTTTGAGTGTAAAACTGAACAAATCCTTAAAGTGATGGGACGGGAAATGTGGATTATGTCCTGGAAACCTGCTGCAGAATCAGCTGCTGTGGATGGTTTCATCCTGAACCTGCTGGAATAAGACACAGTCACACTATTTAAGGCTCTTTAAAGGTCCATATACTATAAAGGTATTGTATTGTTTCATTATAAAGCAGGTCAAGGTTCTATATTAATACTGTGAAAGTGTGACAGATTTGAGGTTAGTAGGGGTAAGGGGTGGACCCAAATGCGGAGGAGGAACCAGTGTCAAGGAATTTATTAACAAAAAAACCAAAATCCATACATGGGACGAAGCCACTGACGAAACAAACAACAAATCTCATCACCAACAATGAAACCACAAGGACAAGACAGAGCAAGGGCTTTTTAAAGGAACAGAACTGATTACTATGGAGAACAGGTGGGGAAGCAGACATAGGTGGGACACATCAGGGATGATTAACCAAAGGAAGCAAAAGTAGAACTCAGACACTTTGGCGACATGACTATCAAAATAAAACAGGAAGTGCATGGGGAAACAGAGCACAAGACAGGGAAGACAAAACTAGACACCAGAAACACCCAAACCAGAAACACTCAAAACCCAGAACAGAAACCCAAAACACAGAAAACCAAACCAAGAAAGTCCAAAAACCCAAAACCCTGGAGCCTCCAGGCTGAGACCATGACAGAAAGTATCAAAGCGCTCAGTCCACAGAGAAGTGCAAACAGCCTGTATTCAGAAACTGAGCCTTAAAACCAGCCGTCAGGACTTCTGGAACTTTTGATGTCACTACACAGCAGTCATCGCCCTCAGAGCCTCCTCTCTTCTGATTGGCTCACCGACCTGTTGTGACTAGAGCTCCAGAGAGAAGCCGGAGAGAAGAGATGTAAAACTACATTGAGTTGGTTTTTGGTTCTTAAAACCACAAATATATCTTCTTATGGATCAACACGTCAAATAAAACACTGGAGAAGAGGAAAATATGGAGCTTTATTTAAGCCAACTCGAGGTCGTGATGTTAAGATTAACAAAAAAAATCATAATCTGTTGTTGTTTATTTCACTAATATGGCGCTCGTAGAACTGTTGTATAAAAGCAGTATCACACTCGGGATCCTGATGATGTCCAGATTATAATTTTTTTGTTAATTTCATAATTTATTTGGCTACGCCAACACAAATAGTGGTACTGGACCGTTGCTAAGCATGTTTCCTCAGGTGTGTGCTGAAGTATCCAGGCTTTTTCTCTTCATCCTCTGATGACCAGGCATCATTTAATTAAAATGTTATTTCTGGAAATATTTGCAAAGTTTGTTACTATCTAAGATAGATAGCGACTATTAATGTAACGCTGATTAATGGTTAATAGAACACCTGTGAAGCAGAGTGATACATGTAGTTAAAAGTCCCAGTGCTGTTGTACTCTATATCAGCACTCATGGAATGACTCTTGTCCAATCAAATTACTGGATCGGAATTGACTGTTGTATAATGAATGTTACTAAGGCTCTGTGTTTGAGTTTGGAGTTTCAGTAACTGTTGGTGACAGCTGACAGAGGAGCTTTAAATGGATGAAACAGGTGTAGAAACTGATCAATAATACTGCATCCAGTTTGTCAGGATGAAGCTCTGCCTATGTTTACACTACAATCATACAATCATATAGCTGCTCTTTCATGTGGCAAAAAAGTATACAATGCAAAATTCACAGGTTTCAAAAAGCTTCTTTACTTTGTTTTCTAAAAAGTAAAAATGTCTGTATCTAAACTTGATGTGGAAAAGTTTGTTTGAAAATGGGAAACCTGAGTTAATTGTTTGATTGACATGAGCAGTAGCCAATCAGAATCAACAATATGACAATATGAATTCAGATTAACAAACGAGCCCAGGTGGGTCAGAGAGAGAGAGAGAGAATATATCAGATGGAAAATTTAAAAACATCAGCTGGAATTGTCCTTCATTCATTTAGTTAAAGAGGAAAATAGAAATGTTCTCTGAGTTCATGTTCAATCACCTGGCAACCGTGTGTGTCTGTGTGTGTGTGTGTGTGTGTGTGTGTGTGTGTGTGTGTGTGTGTGTGTGTGTGTGTGTGTGTGTGCAGGTTGTGTCATCCACAAACTATAATTGCTTTCACAAAGAAGCTCTGAACTCTTATGCTGTGTTGTGTGTGTACAGATGAGTTTTTGGCTCAACCACAACAGCAGGGCCAAACCTGTAATCATGAATATCTGTGACTGACTGACTGACTGAGTGATCATAGTTCCACCATTTATCAGCCGAATGTCATGTGACTGAGTTGGAGTTTACCCATTGTTTGTTGCTCTTTCAAAATGATTTGGCATAAACAGTTTCTACTAGGGGGGGTTAGAGCATTTGTTGCACTTAGAGCATTTGTTCGTAGATTCAGAGACTTTTTTCAAAAAAGGACCTGGTGACAAATCTAGAGACTTTTTGGACAAACCTTGGCTACTTTCCATGGAACAGAGTCGCCAGTCCTGCCCTCTCTCTGTAGACCGAATTTAGCCTTAGTAAATATCTGTATTGAATAAAGAACAAAATATCTGGGGAAAAAAAGATTTAAAATTAAATTTAATAAATTTAATTTTTAATAAAATGATTGTCCCACTGGCTAATTCATTTCTATGAACATCAACTTGTGTTGACTTGAAACACACAAAGTGACAATTTTATGAGCCTTACAGTTAGTTAAACAAATCTGAAACTGTTAAAATTGTTTGTTTAGTTGAATGTATTTTATTATTGGGTTTTATGTATTTTAGGGAAACAAGCTGAGTCTCTAAAGCCTGTGTGTACCCATGTACATTAAATAAGCTTATCATTGTTAATGTTTAGTCAGTTTCACTTAGTTCGTTAAACTTCATTTATCACTATGAAGTCACAGGAAACTCTTCCTGTTGGTGCATTCATGAACACTCTTCATGTCATACTGTTGTTGAGCCGACAGTGCAGAGATGACAGGAAATGAGGGGGGAGAGAAATGAGAGAAAGGGGGATGATATGCAACAAAGATTCCCACTTGAAGATTGAGTATACTCTGGTCTCACCACCACCATGCCCCATTCATGTTAATACATTTCAGCTGTGAGCAGCTTCTTTAGCAAATTTGTGTATTTCATTACGTGACAATAGTGTGTCAACAACACACACTTTCTTTAGTACTTTTTTGAGTTAACTTCACTAATCACATGATACAGACTGTGGAGTGGGGGACTCAGGTCTGGTTTGATTTGGTGAAAACATGACCGCTAGATGTAGACTGTTGCAGCAAACTGGTCCCTGCTCAAACAGAGATCCTCATGCATTGTCTCTCTGCAGCAGGTTTTAAACTTCTGCAGATCTATTTTCATAGAAACAGACTGAAGCCGATGAAGATTGTTCATAAAACATTAAAAAAAACTCTTTGGCAGCTCTTGGAACAGCTCTTTTCTAATTTGTATTGTCTTATTTCTTTCTGTAGTTGTTCCCCTTTCTTATTGTTCTCAACATGTTTGATTTTATTCCCACAATAAACATCTATCCATTCTGTCTCTAATTATCAGCTGGATTTGTCTCTGACCCTGAGCCCATCCTCACCTCTTTATTTACTACACTTTCTCTTTGTCATATTAAACTGTTATTTATTATAGCATGGGTTTTCTCTCTCTCGCTCTCTCTCTCTCTCTTGCTTTCTCTCTCTCTCTCTTCTTACTTTATGTCTGCCATCGGGTTTCTACCGGCCCATCCTCCTCCCCCTCTCTCCTCTGATTTCACTCCATTAAAAAAAAAAGAAAAACACCCAGAAAGAGGAAGAAAAGGAGGAGTTTGTTTGTGTGTGGCCTTGTGTACAAAATAAATATGTATGTGTGTGAATCTCTTTTCATCTCCTGACTGTCCTCCTATGGTCCAACTGGGACTTATATGTAGGAAACTTTTGAATGTTGGTACTTATTAAAAACTTATTAAACATACAACTACAACTCCCAAGAGGTTTGTTTTCTTTTAATATAATCCCAAATGTTTCCAGCACTTTTCAAACCTAAAGACCTGGAGAAATGTGTTATTTTAATCCAGGGAATGTTTAATTTTGCTGCCCATAAATGGCAACATATATCCCATGTGCAGGCAGTGTTGTGGTTGTCTACTAGAAGCTCAAAATTTACCTTTTACCCAATTTTTGATCGTTTTTAACCACAGTGCTTTTGAAACTCAGAGTGAGCTGCTCCACAGTCACCATCTTGGCAGTCCCTATCTCCACCCCTAACTCTGAGCTAATCCAAAAATGGTTAAAGAATTAAAACTGGTTCATGTTTGGTCATGTTGTTTGGATCTGCTTGGTTCCCTGACTTGTCCAGTCTGGTTCACCACTGTTTGGTCTCGTTGTTTGGTTCTTTGAAACCCTGTTTGGCCCTGTTGGGTAAAGCTGTTTGCTGTTTCCCTGTGTGGTACAGCTCTTTGGATCTGTTTAGTCCCATTTGATCCTCTTCAGGCCTGTTTGGTCCAGTTTATTGACTGGTTCTGTTTGACCCTGTTTAACCTCATTCAGTTCAGTTGGTTGGCTCTGTTCAGTCATTCTCCTCTCCTCTCCTCTCCTCTCCTCTCCTCCTGACCTTCACACATGAAGAAATCAATTTATTTTTAAAGTGTCTCTCCTTCCTCTCCTCTGTTTTACAGTCATCTGACATAATGTAAAATATATATAGGTGTAAAATCCTTCCAGTGAAATCTCAGAGGCTCCAGTAGCTCCACAGTTTCCTGACATATTGTTCAGTGAACTGCAGTTTTCAGATAGTCATCAGACGTTCCAGGAAGCAAAAACAAAATGTGAACTTCTCAGAGATCGTTCCAGAAGGTTTCAGTCTCATGCAACAGTTCATTTTACTGCTTCAATTTTCATAAAGGTTTGAGTCTTATCTTTAAACTGCAGTGTGGGGAAATGACCAGTTTCAGCTGCACAGAGGTCATCAAATGTCCTCAACTTCCACACAAGCAGACAAATATTCAATCTACATGTTAGACATGAAGAAATGTTAAATGTCAGCCAAAGGAAACCATTACAGCTTCATTATTCTTCACTTATCATGGTCTATTTTTCTGTTATGATATGAATAAACACTGGTCTCCTTGTATGTAAGCATCATAAAAAAATAATTGATGGTATTTATGTTAATTCTCATATTCACACTAATAATTACTGCAATATTTCAGTGGTTGAAAAATCTATTTTAAGCTTCTGTAGATGAAACAATGCACAGGATTTTCACATTACAGTTTTTCTTAATTGCTGAACCACATCCTCAGTGTTCTGAGCTCATTAATTTAATCAATCACTTGTTTGGTTAAACCATAAACAACTTTCACCACTTAAAGTTGCAGATCTCATTTCCCCTTTTTGCAAAACTCTAAACATATTTTCACTCACAAAAACACACTGTGCACTGTGATGCACTTGTGATGCATAACATTAAACACAGTTATCAGCAGTTAAACACAATTTCACCACATGTGTCATATCTTACACATAACAACTCAAAACTGTTTGCACTTGTTGCTAATGATGTGAGGAGGAGGAAGACCAAGACAGAAATTTGAGCAGCTGTAATATACCATGTTCTTGTTTATGGAATGATAGTGAGGGAAGCAGGACAAAGAGTCCAACCCTCTGTAGTACCATAACCATTGTGAGGAGGCCTGGCCAGAGGGGGGAGACAGGTGACAGGAGTCAGACTCATGAGACATCCCCAAAATATTAAAAAGTGATACTGTATATTATTTACACAATACAATACAGATACATGTAACACATGTAATTAAAAATGAAAAGAAAAACAAACGACTAACTTAAGGTAACGTCTTGAGCACACAGCTGCTCTGACAGCTTCACTTCCTCAGGGGGTCTCAGTTTTTCTCGCCCACTGTGCCACACTCACACTGTTGATGTGACAATCACAGCCTGCCTCTGCACAGCGTCACAGGTTTGCAATTGGTGTGAAAGCAGCTTGAACAATAAGTTTTCTGTTTGACAGTAAATTGCTCGTTGATTATAAATCGGTTGCCAACAGCTCTGAAACAGAGTACAGAGTGAAATTACAACATTACGTACTATATGTCTGCACATGAATCACACGCACACTGTGTATGTAAGCAAAAGAATGGACTGAGGACTGAGCCAAGCTTATGTTTCCACGTTTTCCCCACTGACCTGGTTTCAGAAACAAGACCATGTGGTGTGAAAATGCTCCGAGATGCAGCGGTGAAGAAAGTCACTCAGCACATCAAAAAGTCTGGAAATGAAACTCAAATTAAAAGAGTGAAAACAAGAACAGTGAAAACAGAGATATAGAAATGTAAAATGATGGAGTGAAGACCAAACTGTTTTATAAATATTCAATTTCTGTAGGAACCCTGAGAGAGCAGAGCTGGGATGATGCTGCAGCTGTTTTCTCTCTGCAGCGTTTATCACTGTGATCTCCTATGTAGCTGCTGCTCACTGCAGACGTCCTCTCAGAGGCGACAACGCTCACCCAGCACATAAACCAGCATCAAACAGTCAAACAGCTGCTCTGTATTTATGAAGCAGTGATGCAGAAATAGTAGACAGCTGCTGGACTGAAGAGTTGGTGGTTCAATTCCTTATGTAGAGCAAGGCAGCTTTGGAGCTTTAAGGCTCTGTGGATAAATACAGTCTCCAACTGGAAAGTGATCTTATGTTCCACTCCCATTATTCCCATTATTATGTTTCCGAATGGGATCATACATTGAAATGACTTCAAGGAGAGACACTGATGTCCCCATGTGACGATCTATCAGATTCAGACATTTTATTATCCCAAGTGGGAAACCTGATTTGTAGGTGCAACAATATTCACAACACAATAAAACACACAACACCAGTAGTGGAGGCTCAGGAGAATACCAGGTGGGCCATTAGTGGGTACGACTGATTATTGTGTAGACTAATATTGTGTTATATAAAAGTAGGCCATCTTGCTGCCATCTAGCCAGCCTAAACTGAATGCCCACAGCCCCTTGTCTCTTGACCAAGTCTATATTTGCAGTAGGGGGGTAAATGAAGTGGTAAAACCAAGTGTGCTTTGAGTTGTAATTGGTCAGCTAATGACCCAATAACAGCTCCAAACTCTTCTCCTGGCTCATACAGAGTTATCAGAGATATCCAGGCAATGTATGTGTTCACTGTTCATATTGGTTTGAAACATGGACAGCAGCAAAAACAGGAAGGAGAAAAGTGGAGCAGAGAAGGCTGAAATGGAAAAGAAAAAATACTGGAGGAGGACGCAGAGAATACTTTCAGAGGAACAAATATATTCAGGATTCGGTAAAAACCCAGCAGGGTGTTGTAGCTAGGTGCTGGCTCAGGTGATATTAAATTTGACTAGTATAGCTACTTACTAGTTTTTGGGCAGCCCTATGCTTGTATTAGCTGGCTGTGTGTTATTAGCAGCTGGCTAAAGCAAATAATTAAAATATAAAACATTTTAAACATTTGAATGTGTTGTTCCTGCTCTTCTTCTGCAGCAGAAGAGACTAGAAAGAGGGGGCAGGGAAAACACAGCTACAGGTGTGAACACTGACACTGTATATTTTATGAGTGCAGAGGATAAGATACAGTTTCTAGGAGCAAGGTGTAATATTAGAGAATTATATTGGAGAAAATTACAAGATAGATGTTATGATTGCAACATTAAACAAGATATGCTATAATATGAGTATTATTTAATGACTTTAGGAGTCCAATTGCATTTTAGTCCTATTGCACCTGAACCAGGAAACTCTGAGGGAGGGGCTTCAAACTTAGATTGAAGGGGGTGGTTTGTGCAGGCCAATATGGATCTGGCCTTTTGGAGAACCTGCTGATTAAAGATGGCTGTGGGTGGGTTAGTGGGACACCTGTCACCTTGGAAGCCACCTTTATATATTTTTAGAAAATGGCAGGAAGACTACAAAGAGGGTGGGAGGCTGGGAGGCTGGGAGGCTGGGATGAAGCTGTGACAGCAGGTGGAAACTGTTACTTTTAGATGCAGTGGGACAAAGCAATAAGTCAACCAGTTCATGTGAAGGACGCTCAGACTGTGATGCATATTTTCCACTGCAGGACCACTCAGAGCTGATCTGGATTCCAAACTGCTCTGATCTGGTTTCCAGGTTTTGACCGTGTCGGGTTTCAGGACAATCTGATCAGGATTTAATATCCTCATTAACCAGGAAGTGAATAGATTACCTTGATAAATACAAAAACCAGAACATTAAGGACAGACCCAGAGGTCAGAGGTCAGGGGTCAGAGGGTGGAGTTTGATCAGAGGCTGTGATCCTGGCCAGGGTTTAGGTGATGATGTAGTAGACTTGTCTGAGGTTTTCAGAGAATACACACACACACACACACACACAAACAGACACGTTATTATTACACATGTCTGCATTACTAACGTACTGTATTTAAAAAGTCATTTGGACTTGTTTGTGTATGTAATGCTTTTTTGTGAATGTGTGTGTGTGTGTGTGTGTGTGTGTGTGTGTGTGTGTGTGTGTGTATGTGTGTGTGTGTGTGAGCAGAGCTGTGAATGGTCTTGGCTGAAACACTGTGGATAGATGGATGGATATGAGAGACAGAAGCAGAAGACAAGAATTAAGATGGAGTGATAAAGAAATTACTTGTTGAAATTGGTTGTATCTGTGTGTGTGTGTGTGTGTGTGTGTGTGTGTGTGTCTGTGTGTGTGTGTGTGTGTGTGTGTGTGTGTGTGTGTGTGTGTCTGTGTGTGTGTGTGTGTGTGTGTGTGTGTCTGTGTGTGTGTGTGTGTGTGTGTGTGTGTGTAGCAGCAGAATTTGGGACTTGGCAGGATAGAGGGATGACGATGAGAATGAATTGTGGGAATGGAGGGAGAGTTTTGAGGATGGCCGGCTGCCAGCTGTAACAGTCCGCAGGTTGTGGAGTCAGCTCAACGTCACACTGACCTTGGTGTGGAAACACAGGCTGTTCTCACTGTGACTAAGCTGCACAAGAACAGCACTGGTATTTATTACACAGTGAAATGTTTTCCATGGCCTCCAGTGAAGCAGCCTGGCTGTGAATCACTGTTCTACTCAAAGGAATCTGAGCTGTTTGTGCTGTTTCCTTTTCTGTGGTTGTTGATGTGCTTCAGACTGGAGAATTGCAGCAGGATTTGGATCCTGCAGGTCCTGCAAGACCCAAAATGAAAATGTAATGAGGGATGCACAGAATTCACTTTTCCCCGGATACTATTACCTGCTGATATCAGTGTATCGACGAATATTGATGTCTTATCAGTTTTATCCTCTTTATGTGATCATTATAAAATATTCTAATGATTTATTATTTATTTATTATTTTGTTTTCATTCCATCTCATTTTACATTAATGTTTTTATGTATTTTCATGTGAAGCACTTGGTGCTACATTTATTGTATGAAGTGTGCTATACAAATAAACTTTTATTATTACTTTATTATGGTTATTGTTATTATTATTTCATTTTTGTACATCACTGCGTGGAATTCATCTCTTTTCATCACCCAACATTACTGAAAGAATGTGATGCAACTCTGATTTTTGTAATAACACTGACACACATATTTATATGATTTATTGCGCTGGTGTGTGAATGGGATCAAATCCCTGCAGCAGGTTCAGCATCTGCTGGGAACACTGTTCATGTTCAATCACCATGTGGTTTCAATATCTGTGTAGTGTCTACATACTTGGCCATGTACCTGTTCCTGTACTGTGACCATCTCTGTCTTGTCTCCTCAGTGATCTCCTGGAGGATTTAGAGAGGAGTCCTCACGCGGCAGCCATCGCTGAGTGCTTCGTAGAGAGGGTGAGTACAGTACAGCTGTGTGTTTGTGTGTGTGTGTGTGTGTGTGTGTGTGTGTGTGTGTGTGTGTAAGGCTGTTAGTTGCCACAAAACATTATACTGTGAGCTCCAAACACTCAGTAAACCAGTAGAACTGCTCCCTCCATTCACTCCAACACACACACACTGCTGCTATGGATCAAACCAACACCCAATGAACAAATTTTCGTGTGTGTGTGTGTGTGTGTGTGTGTGTGTGTGTGTCTAAACAGTAGTGACATTGTCCTCACATGTTGCAGAGACAGAGGCAGGCATTATGAAGTTTACTTCCACATCAGATCTCCATTAGATTTTCTGTCCTAATAATGGTGGTGACCCCTGACCTTTCCCCCTACTCTCAGGTCAGAATTTCAGCTTGTACACAAGAAAGATAAACATCTAACATCTTGACTGATGTGGAATGTCCCAGTCTCAGTCCTGGTCACCAGATGATGAATGAAGCACATAGGTTTTAATGCCATTTCCTGTGGACAAACTTGTTAAGACTCCAGGCCTGCAGGGTAGGATCGAGGTGGGACACTACCTTATCTTTGATTAATGTTCAAGTCTTGCTGGGAAAATATTGACTGTAGAAATTTAAAATAACTTTTTACCTGACAGACATGATACATAGAGGTGTGATGCTTTGGTTACCCAGAGTAATATGTACAGGTGTTGGTGTAAGGCTGCATACAGCCACCACAGTGTCAGTGTGGGGCGTCCTGCTGTGTGTGGTCTGAGTCAATAACGACGTGATTTCTGCTGGTTGATCTTGTTGCTCTGAGCTCACTGTAACAACTGGAGGAGGCTCAGAGGAGTTCTCCACATGATGATCAGAGATTGTAGTGATGACATGAAACTAAGACTGGGGTGGATCTAAACTGGATTTTGAGAGGTGATAGTTAAAACCCTCGTTAAGCTGTGGCTGTTTTTATGTTCTGTCCATTGCTGTGATGTTGTGGCGGCAGCGGTGGACAGTAACAAAGTACATTTACTTTTACTAATTTGACTTTTACTCCTCTACACTTAAGAGACAAATATTGTCCTTTAGACTCCACTACATTTCTATAGAGTACTCGTACTTTGAAGCAGAGCTTTTAGTCAGTGACTGAATTTTATTTTATTTTGAAAATGTGATAAACCATACACTCATGTTTATCACAGGAGAAAAACCAATCACAGCCAACTCCTCCACTGTCAGTCATGTTTGAATATGTCAGTGTCCTAACGATGGCAACGTTAGATAAAGGTGAGGCAGAAGATTCTGAACCAGAGACCATGGTCTGATCTGAGGTTTGTGTTTTGATTAATTTAGTTTGAAATGTTTCCTGTGTTTACCACAGCCAGACTTCATAACTGACTAAAGAAAATTCAGCATTCAACTTGAGAAAGCGTTGAGGAAAGGTTTTTTCAATTCTAGATAAACTTTTAAAATGGCAGCTTGTAGTAGTTACCGTTTTTATGTTGTGGTTGGTCAAATGACTTATGGCCATTTCTATCATCTTGTATCATGTTCATATACAGTCTTTTTATTCTACAGGATCTACAGTCAGTCAGTCAGCAGGTTGTTTCAGAGTCATTAGATTCAGTAAATGTATAACAATACAACAATGAGCTGGCATAAAAAAATCTACTTATGATACCAAGTATTTTTAAAATCCAGTACTCCAGTATTTAATTTTAACTCAAGTAAAAATGTGACTGAACAACTTTCAAATGTATTGGAGTCATATTTGACCAGGAGGATCTGGTTTCTGACTCTAGTAATGAAGCTGTGATGCAGTCTGTAGGGGAAGCTGGCTGAGCTTTCAATTGGTAGCCCTGTAATGGGAGCATATGTGTTTATTTAGTAGATTTAAGATAACTTGTGTTGGCACTACACTCAGATTTCACACTCTCTGATTGGTCTCTTATGTTTCTGCCTCACACTTAAAATACAAACTGTATTTTATAATTCTACCTCCGGATCTGAACATTTAAAAAAATAATTTCATGTATTATCTTTATTCGCAGTAAGAGAACAATCTCTGAGCTTCAGGTGGTTTCCTGTTTGTTCAGACTGAATCTGAACTGAACTTCCTGTCAGCAATGGACATTAGATTAAACTGTTAGAGATGTCCAAACTATTTTAAGACCTGTGTGTGTGTGTGTGTGTGTGTGTGTGTGTGTGTGTGTGTGTGTGTGTGTGTGTGTGTGTGTGTGTGTGTGTGTGTGCGCGTGAGTGTGTGTGTGTGGAGTGTCTGACACAATGCTGTCTTTCTTTGTGACCTCCTGACTGACTGATGGACTGATGGGAAGTGCTGGTAGCAGCAGTAGGAGTCAGAGTCAGACAGAGAGAGGATGAGGTGGAGAAAGTGATGGACTCTGGTCCTGTTTCCTGCAAACACACAGGCGCTGTCTCAATCTGGTACAAAGCTTGAGATAAATGTCTAATTGTATATGCTCCTTGATACATGAATCAAATGAAGGGAAGCATCTTGTATAACCTCCAGTTCAGGCTGTAGATGGAGATGGTGGATCTGAGTTTATGATGGTTGGATGAGAAGTGAGCATTCAGAAGAGGGGGAGGACTTTGTATAATTGTAAAATTTTGAAATAATATAATATTATGTTTTTATGTTTGATGACGCTCTATCTGTTCACACTGTCTCCCTCCACCTCTGATGTTAACTGTGTTCTGTCTTTTCTTCAGAGTGAAGCGTTTGACATCTACACACTCTACTGCATGAACTACCCCAAGTAAGTCCACACGCACACACACACACACACACACACACACACCGAACACACACACACACACTGAAAGCAGGTGAGAACAGATGAAATGAAAGAAGATGAGAACAAATAAATGAAAATAAATCTATAATTAAAAAAAAGTAAATTATAAAAGATATGTTCAGAAAACAAAATCAGTGCATGTGTTCAGAGCAAATGTGATGTCATTAGAATACATGACTATTTATGTATGTGTGTGTTGTTAATGAATGAGGAAACAACAAATTAGGTAAAAAACAACAACAAATGACAACGTGAAAGAAAAGATGTGATGTGAGTTTATGATGACAGACAACAACAAATTATTGAATGATTCAATGAATTATGGGAATTGCACAATGATAAGAACAGGAGACTGGTCCAGGGAAAATCTTCTTTATCCACCATCAGGAAGCTTAATAACTATTGTCCATCCATTGAATGAATTTGCTTTGAACATTCCTACTCCCCAGAGGACACATCCTTTAAAGTCCATGATCTGCACTTTAGCACCACCCTCAGGTCAATCACTACATGTTTCACTCCACTGCTGGCGAGACTCTAAGGACATTTTCACACCTACAGTTGGTGTGCTGTGGTCCGGCTAAGTTGATGAATTGGTAAACTTGTAGGTTCAGTTTGCTTTCACACAGAAAGAAATTCAAGTGATTCAAGAATTAAACCAGGTGAAAACGTTCCCTCCTCTGATTGGTCAGATTGTCTGGCTGGAGCAGGAAAGTAAACACAGGAAGAAGGTTGCAGGAACCATTGAGCTCAAACTTGTGATTTCACCTGCTAGTGGGGTCTGATCAAGTTCAGAACTCTGTCACACCAAAAATTAACCACTCCAGAGCTCATTTGGGACTGGACTGAGACCACCTTCTTGAAAGGGTCTTTATGTTGTTCTCACTACAGTGTAGGAACTGCAGCTATACAACTAGCTAAACGCTAAACGTAACCCATAACTTCCTAAGCAAGATGAACACATTTTAAAATAAAATTTTCAAAAATAAAAGCACATTCAAATGTATGCCTTAAAGGCAACACACTCCCCGCCTGGCCTTTGTGAGGTCACTAACCAACTATCCCATTAACTAAGTGGGTCTCTGAACATTATTCCGGTGCTGCAAAGTTGGCAAGTACTATCGACTCCAATAGGTCCAGAATTTGTTGGCAAGAGCCTGTACTTGTCTCCATTGCTTGGTGAAGAGGTCTTTGTCTGTAAAGTCTCCTGGTGGAGGTGGGACTCCAACTTTCTGGTTTAAAAGCATCGATGGTGACAGAACGAATGGATCCTCAGGGTCATTTGAAACTGAGATTAGTGGCTTTGCGTGATAATAGCTGTCACTTCTGCTAATAGTGTGCACAACACTTTGTGGGTTAAACAGATGTGCTACTCAAGAAACATTGAGTCCAGAATTCTTCTGGCCACCCCAATTAGATGTTCCCAAGAACCACCCATGTGCGAGGCATGTGGGGGGTTGAATTCCCATGAGCACCCTTGTTGATTTAGGTACCTCTGCACAATGGTGTCTGGTTGGTTTTTGCTCATTCCAAGCTCCTTACATGCTCCTTTGAAGTTTGTGCTGCAATCAGACATTAGCTTTTTGGCAGGTCCTCTTATGGCAAAGAAACACCTTAAAGCATTGATGCAGCTTGAAGTGTCCATTGAATCAATGACATCAATGTGCACAGCTCTGGAGCTCATGCAGCAGAACATTATAGCCCACTGCTTGCTCTCAGCTTGTCCTCCCCTTGTACGTCTAGTGGTGATGGAACAGGGTCCGAAGACGTCCAACCCCACGTACGTGAAAGGAGGGCAAGTTTGGAGGCTCTCTGGTGGCAAATCTGCCATGCGTTGTTCTTGCATTTTGCCCCTAAGTTTACGGCAGGTTACACATTTGTGTAAGACTGAGTTGATGAGCCTTTTCCCTCCCAAGAGCCATAGTCCCTGACAGCTCCCTCTGTCAGGTGACGGCCTTGGTGTTTGACCAGAGCATGATGATGTCTAACAAGCAACAAGGAAACATGATCATCCTTTGGGAGGATTATTGGGTTCTTCTCTCCAATATCCAGGTTAGCATTTTTCAGTCAGCCTCCAAGACAGATGAGATTGTTCTGCAAGGTTGGACTGAGGTGACGAAGACTGCTGCTTAGAGGGACTGACTTGTGCGTCGTCAAAGCTTCAAATTCCTTTGGGAATGCTCTCTTCTGAACAGCTGTGATGATGACTTCCTTCGCTTGAGATAATTCTTCTGGAGTGCGAGGCAGATCACACTTATGTCATCCTTTACAGAGAGATTGTGGGACCTTGCAGTGTGAATTAGGAGTGCTATAGCTTGAACAAGAGAATTGAAGCTGAGAACCTTTAAAAGCATTCTGTGTTGAGGCCTGTCTCTTGAAGTTTTGTAGCATAGTTCCTTACTGGTGGACGGACGTCCACGTCCAGCTCTGGTTTGACTAAGTCAAAAGACTGAACTTGTTCTGGCTTGTTGGGAAAGTTGAGCAGGAATTAGGGTCCTGTAAACCACGTTGTCTGTGCTAGGAGCGAGGCAGGAACAGACCTCGATGCATGGTCAGCAGGATTATCCTCCGTGCGCACATAGTGCTATTGTTCAGGCCTTGTGGTTTGGCGAATGCGCTGAACTCTATTATGGACATAAACGTAGAAGCATCTGGATTCATTATAGATGTAGCCCAGAACCACTATGCTGTCAGTGTAGAACTTTGTGGAATCTAGCCAATTCATCATGAATTAGGTCTGCCATTTCCACAGACTGCTGCACAAAGTTCAAGCCTTGGAATAGTTGGTTCAGACTGAGACGCAAGACTGGACTTCCCTATGATGAATCCAACGTGAGCTTCTTCATCTTCCTGTACAGCCTTCAGCACCGATGGCTTCGGTAGATGCATCAGAAAACACACAGAGCTCTACATGTACTGCCTTGGCTAGGGAAGCTGCTGTGTATGTACGTGGTACATGAAGGTGTCTCAGGTCCTGAAGTGAGTCTTGCCAGGCCTCCCACTTACTGAGCTTATCTTCAGGTAGCGGCATGACCCAGTCAGACAACTCAGCTCTGAGTTCCTGCAGGAGGGCTCTTCCTTGTATTGAGACTGGGGCCAGAAAACCCAAGGGGTCGAAAACACTGTTGGACACTGTGGAGAGGACAGCACGACGAGTAAATGGCTTGATGACATTTGCCATGGAGAAGGTGAACGTGTCACTTGTTATCTCCCATAGGAGAACTAGGCTGCGTTGAGTAGGTGCAGCATCTCCACTGAAGTCTACATCCTTCACAACTGCTGCACAGTCTTCAGGTGGGAAAGCTTCCAAGACTTCTTGGCTATTGGAAGCAAACTTGTGAAGCCTGAGGTTTGATTCAGCAAGTGAAGTCTGTGTTCTGCGTAACAAGTCGATGGCTTCAGCATTAGTTGGCAAAGAACAAAGGCCATCGTCCACATAGAAGTGGCACTCCACAAAGTTGACTGTATCAGTTCCATGTTCCTGTGCACCCTCTCTGAAAGCTCTTCTGAGTCCATAGATAGCTACAGCAGTGGACTGGCTGTTGGCAAAAACATGAACCTTCATCCTGTAGTCTATGATTTCTTTTGTCACATCATTTTCCTTGTACCACAGGAATCTCAGGTAGTTCCTGTAGTCCCGTTGCACCAAGACGCAGTGAAACCTCTGCTGTATATCTGCCAGGATAGCAACCGCATTAGAACTCCAAGAAGTGTATTGTTGAGATCAGGGCCTGAGAGTAGCACATCATTGAGAGAAAGTGTTTGGCACTTGAGTCAAACACCACCCTGATTTGGCCTGTTTTTTGTGGGTGAAACACCCCAAAGGTTGGCAGGTACCAGCATTCTTCACTCTCTCCTAATGATGGTGCTACCTCCGCATGATCGTTCTCCAATATCTTTCCCATGAAGGCCACATATTGCTGTTGCATCTCTGGTCTCTTATTTAGGCTATGTTGGAGTGATGCTGTAACAACTGAAATAAGACTTGAACCCAGTTGCACGACTCCAAGAGAAAGTACCAATCAACAATATTTTAATAACAAAGTATCAACGGAAAATCACTCTAACAGAGGAATATATATTCAAAGTATCCAAGTAAAAATCGCTCTTTCGAGGAAAACCAACAAAAAAAAAAAAATTCAGGACACAGGAAAAGACAAAGTATCAAAATAATGTACAGGAAGACTGTGGCAAAACGTAATCTTGAATTCAAAACCTGGCATGGGACAATGTGGCTGGCGTGGTTCTCCGGCAACAAGACGAACTGGCAGAGGACAAAGGGAAACGCAGACTATATACACACACAAGGTAACGGGAAACAGGTGGAAACAATCAGGGCGGGGCAGACAATCAGACCAGTGGGAAACACACAAGGGAAGGAGGAAGTTACCTGAACCGAGAGGAGAGTTAGGTTTTCAAAATAAAACAAGAAGTCACGAGACAGACAAAACTAAACATAACTTAACGTCTCTTCATGGACATGACAAACAAATCGTACTGAGGTGGAAAATCAACCAGGGTTTGGTTTAACTGGACTAAAAAGCAAAGGTGTGAAAACACTCTTAGAACAGGTGAACCATCGGGACTGTGTTGTTTGGCTGAGATGAACACTGCAGCCTGTGGGGGGTGATCACAGAACTTTATTCTGTCAGTTTTGATTTATGTTTAAACGTCTGTTTGTTGAGTGAAACTGAAACCTGTCGACACTCTGCTGTAAAAACAGCCCTGAGCATTTGTCATCTGTTCCTGACAAACTCTGAATGAGAAAAGAGTGTGGTTTATGAGCAGAGAAATGTGTTTTAGTAGAAATACAGAGAGAGGTCTGCTTAATGGAGCAGAAGAAGAGTCTGGAGCAGGATCGTTGTCTAATCCAGAACATCACACACACACACACACACACACACACACACACACACACACACATATACAAACACACAGAATAAGAAAATTGGGGTGAAGGATGACAGTGTGTATCTGTACAGCGCAATAAAAGAGTTTGAAAACAGTGACAACAGCATTTTGAAAACTTTAATACTTTAATGTTTGTGCTCTGATGAGTTTCTCTTGTCGGTGTCTTTTATCTCTGAGTCAGTATGACAGACACTTTTATATAGTTCAGTACTCTGACACCAAGTCCTCCATGATTCACCTTCCTGGTCTAACTCATTCTCAGTGAGGAATATGACCAGTCCACTCACTCAGCCTCTCTTCTCCACACAGTTTTTAATTCAATGTCCTTTTCTAATCTGATTGTTGGAACAGCTGATGAATTGTGACCAATGTGCCCTGCCTTCTTAGAAGAGCACTCACTGCATGTCATTGACATGTTAAAAAAAGAATCCAAATCAATGCAGCAGAGCCAGAGATATCTTCTTTATTCCACCCATTCTTCTTCCTTGTCAAAACCCAGGACCTACATGTACCCACAATGCAACTCAACCACTGAAAGTTGGGTGGGAGATCTGGGCTCCACTCGAAAAGTCAAAATAATCTCTCTAAACCCTTCTCCTTGACCTTGATGGAAAATGTCTTGAGGTCAAGGAAAGAAGTGAAGGAGAATTCATAAGGATGTAGGAAAACACACCAGAGTGCTGAGGGAATCCAACTGCACTTACACTAAGCTTAATATATAAAAAATATAAATAATTAAAAAGAAATAAGGAACTGAGCAAGAGATCAGAATAAATTATATTCCGGCATAAATTTATAGTGTCCTGTCGTAGGCGCTTTTGACATTTTTATACTTTTGTTAAGTAGAGAAAATTCATTTTTAGTCCTTTACACAGTGAGGGGATATCAAAAAACAATATTTATGTATAGGCTGTAGTATTTTGTTATGATGATGATATTGTTCACTATAAATTCAATCTACTTGTTCCTATGATGACTCCTAACTGATTTAAAGAGAAATCTATATTTAGGGATTTGGGTTTCAGTCCATCAGACAAGGATTTCCATCAGTTCGAGTCACAAACATAAAACAGCAGCTCTGTTGTCAATACATTTATGTGGGTCTGCTGTGGTGAAACTACAATGGTGCGCCATTTTAAGGAAGGAATTGTAGGATGGCATTTCTCCTTTCCTTTCATAGAGGAAGGTCCAGTGTTTCCTTTGCTAAAGGAGATAAGATAGGAAGCATTGAAGCTCCTTTCCTCATCAACTATGTAATTGGACCAGCTCTGATCATGGCTGGCTAGTGGCTAATGTATCCTGGAGCCTGGAGCCTGGAGCTTGCAGCAGAGATGAGGCTACAGAGGTCTGGTCAGCTTGTGGCTTCCTAAGTCCACACCCACAGATATTGTTCTGCTTTGTTCTTTATATGTGCTGACGTTTAGTAAAATCATTTATTAGATGAATTCCTTCAATTTACTGTCTTCAATCTTAAAGGTTTTACTTATTATTGTATTTACTGTGTGTAGTTTTATTATATCAGCATGTGGAATTGTTGAAAAGTGTTTTGAAGATGAAGAGCACATGACTGTGTTTTCACTCATTTTCAGGATGAGTATCAAACCACATCCATTGTTGAAATTCACGACTTTGAATCAAAACCATTTTGGTTTAAGATGTGAAACACACAGTGACACACACACACAGACATTCAGCCAAACATCTGACTGTCTGCCTGTGTGTGTGTGTGTGTGTGTGTGTGTGTGTGTGTGTGTGTGTGGTGTGTGTGTGTGTGTGTGTGTGTGATGTTCTGGATTAGACAAAGATCCTGCTCCAGACTCTTCTTCTGCTCCATAAAGCAGAATTCTCTGTGTTTCTACTAAAACACATTTCTCTGCTCATAAACCACACTCTTTTTTCATTCAGAGTTTGTCAGGAACAGATGACAGATCTCCCACCCAACTTTCAGTGGTTGAGTTGCATTGTGGGTACATGTAGGTCCTGGGTTTTGACAAGGAAGAAGAATGGGTGGAATAAAAAAGATACCTCTGGCTCTGCTGCATTGATTTGGATTCTTTTTTTAACCTGTCAATGACATGCAGTGAGTGCTCTTCTAAGAAGGCAGGGCACATTGGTCACAATTCATCAGCTGTTCCAACAATCAGATTCGAAAAGGAAATTTAATTAAAAACTGTGTGGAGAAGAGAGGCTGAGTGAGTGGACTGGTCATATTCCTCACTGAGAATGAGTTAGACCAGGAAGGTGAATCGTGGAGGACTTGGTGTCAGAGTACTGAACTATATAAAAGTGTCTGTCATACTAACTCAGATAAAAGACACCGATAAGAGAAACTCATCAGAGCACAAACAAGTATTAAAGTTTTCAAAATGCTGTTTTTAAACTCTTTTATTGCGCTGTACAGATACACACTGTCATCCTTCACCCCAATTTTCCTATTCTGTGTGTTTTTTTATGTGCGTGTCTGTGTGTGTGTGTGTGTGTGTGTGTCTTTTATTCTCTGTAGACTGAGAGAATCACAGCTAATTTCACACACCATCTCCTCTCCATCAATCTGACAGGCAGATGTTTGGCCTGACTGGATCACTGCCCAGCTGTGTGTGTGTGTGTGTGTGTGTGTGTGTGTGTGTGTGTGTGTGTGTGTGTGTGTGTGTGTGTATGTGTGTGTGTGTGTGTGTGTGTGTGTGTGTGTGTGCATACATATGACTCCATGCACTTAAATCACTGCATACATACATAGTAAAAGTCTTCATCAAAATCCATACAAGCTTGTGTGTGTGTGTGTCAGTTTCCATTGTCAGTGTGGAAGTCGACCCCTCCTTCACCTCACTCCACTCTCTGCTCTCTGCCTGTCGCCTCCTTACAGCTCCATTAAACTCAAATAAAAATAAGTAGGTCAAATGCTTTCAGACCACCAAACTCAGAAACTTTCTGTGTCTCTGGCTCCAGTTTTCAGAGCTGCATCGCTGCTTCTCCTGCTGGATCCCCTCAGGCCTCACTGCTCCGAATGCTCACTTATTCTGCTGCTGCATGTAACATAAACATGAGGGGAGTCCAAGGCACTAGGAGGGCCCCCAAAACACATACGAAATCTATGAACTGATTGTCACATTACCATTCAGTTAGGTCAATCAGTTTATCAGTCAAATCAACCTACTTTATTTCTGAGGTCATATCAAACATGTACAGAGCAGCCGGGCCACAGGCACTTAACAATGAAGTCAGATTGGTAGATGTGAAGCTGCTGTAAAAACAAGTGACATTGTCCTGCGGTAAACCAACAAAACCCGGTCAAAACCTGGTATCTCTCTGGACCACGTTTGGTCAGTATGCAAAATCGAGGATGTGGTTGAAAATTGTTGGGCACTTTATTATAGCTGAATTCACAATGAAACTGTTCTCATTTACATGTTTTTCTGTTTCTGTTGTCATGACAGCGGAACAAGTTTGAAGTGAATTAAGACTACATGTTAACCAGCAGTCTCTTAGCTCTTAGTCTCTAAGCTGCTGCTCTGCTGCTGCTAAAATCCTGATTTTATAACCATGACATCAACCATGACAAACACATCAGTTAAAGATAAAGACTGAGCTGTGATTTCAACTGTGTTTACTATAAAATGATCACTCAGAGAGAAAGTTAGAAGAGACACTATACAATATCTTTCTTATTCTGTCTCTCACACAGAGCACAGCCTCTGTCTGGGTAACAAACTTCTGCAGAGCAGACACACAGAGAGAGAGGCAGCACTGGAGACTCTTCTTAGTAACTAAAGTTTGTCCAATAGATTTGTCACTCAGTGCTTTTATTGAGAAAAAGCTTGTAAATCTAGCGACAGAGTCTCTAAGTTGGAAACACTGCAGACTGTGAATGCCCCCTAATAGAAACTGTTTCATTTTGAAAGAGCAACAACCAATGAGGAAACACACACGAGCAAAGACAGTCACATGGCATTCGGTGACCAATGGTGGAACTATGATCACTCACCCAGTCAGTCAGTAAACAACATCTGTGATTATAGGGCTGGCTCCTCATATAATCCACTCTTACATGTCTCACTTACCACAAATTGGGGCTGCTCTGTTAAAGGGCTTATAACTGTAATTGATTTATTTCAATTAAATGATTAGTCCATATTCACTTGCTTCTTTTTAACTATTTTCAGACTTTCTCCATGGTCAGATAAATCCTTAAGGGGCCCTGGAGCAAAACATGGTTGATGAGCTCCGGTGTAGATTAATATAGCACCAAAACAATATTGTTTGGTATATTTAACCAGAATCCATTGGTTGTTTAGACTTGGTGTCAAATGGATCAAATCAATCCCCTTGTGGGTGGGTTTGTACCCATGGGTACTGGTATAATCCATATTTGCATGGGTGTTACAATACGTTTACCCACAGGGGTTCAACTTTGAACCTACTGATTTTTACTGTGTAAACCTGGACATGTGGGGCCTTGAAGCAGTTGCCCTCTCCTCCTATTCGGTAACCAATAGCGTAGCCACCCGTCCTGGTTTTCCTGGGATTGTTCTCTTTTTTGAGCGCCGGCCCCAGAAGATGTATATTCTTCTATATAAATCTATATTCTTTCGTGTGACAAATTGTTTCAGTTTTTGCAAAGATGCACTTCTAATTTAGAGTTTAATAGTTTCAAATAAAAGTTCATTTGTTCCCTTCTACTGCTTTTCTTTTTTCTTCCTAGTTATGTCTAATCCTATGTCTGTAAACATGTGAAAACAGGTACAACAGTGACGATTAGCAAAGGGCCATGCCTATAGACTTATTTTTATTTGACCGGTGGTAGAAATACGAACGTTTACCTTATTATCTGAAAACTGCTGTACGCATTCACATCCACGACCCCACCATGAGTCGTTTTCTGAGTGTCCTGGTTTTTCACACATGAAAGCTGGCAAGACCTAGTAACCAGCTAAGCCATCTTTAAATGTGGACAACAGCATATACACGGCGTACATAGTACACTTTCTGTTGATGGTCACCTTATAACAGGGACGCTTGTTGATCCGAAACACCGTGAACCAACAGCAAGGTCAAAAAAAACGTCTAAGGAATATACAAATGAAGACACACAGATTTAGTTCAGTTAAACCTCCCTGCTTTGACACTGTGGCAGTTCCTCTGAGTCTTTACTGGACAGCATTACTGTTCTGATTCGGTTACCGCACAGTGTAGTGTCTGGATTGGTGCTCACAATTTACTGTGGGTGTCCAACCTCCCCAGCACCCACATAATAATGATCTATGTGGGCGGTGATGGTCTGGAACCAGGATTTTTCTGATTGAAAAGTCAATTCTAGTATCTGGTCAGTATTTGCAATCATACCTTAACACATACATTCATTCAGTGAGCATGTGTGTTATTTTCAAATCAAAGTGCTCAGTGCATTCAAAGTGAGACAGTAATGTAATTACCAGAAGTGAAGACAGTTGGTCTCTGTCAGCGTCTGCTCTACATTTTTCCACTGTGATCCGCTGGGTCATATTTGGAGGGAAATGTGCTGGATTGCAGGTTTGTGAACTCCAGTGCAGCCCCGTGGGGAACATGAGATGAGAGTCTTTGTTTGGTTAGTTATCCTCCATAAAAAGAGAAACATGCCAAATAACAAAATGGCTCCAGGAATGCAGCTTCTCTGCCATCTGAAGTTGCCAAAAGCAGAACTGAGGTGCTTTAAAGAAATCTTTTCTCTTTCACAAATATCATAACACTTTGTATCAGTGTAGGCTAATGTATCATGAAACAGGCTGCTATTAAAATGACATTAGCAGACACAGGTCTGATCTCTGCGTAGATCCAGGGGGATGACCGAGACAGATGCTGGGCTAATTTATGCTGCTAAGCTCAACTTGGATGTGTGTGCTGTTTGTAATGCTGTAAATTGATGAGCTGTAGAGCCAGGGGGGCTTTGGAGGCTGGGCGGGGGTGAGGTCTTTAAAGCCAAGTTTTAACAGAGTAGTGAACTGTTCCAGGAACAGTCAAACTGATGGCACATGAAAGTGAAAGTATGTTATGAGTAACGGTGCAGGTTACTAAGTTTAGATTAGGTGAAGTCCTATGTGGAGATAGTTTACAAATGTTCACTGACATCTTTAAGTTAAAGAAAATCACATGTTTAATCTTGTTAATGTCCATATGACGTTTTTATATAATACAAGACATATGATGTGGCACATGTGGCTGAGTCTTTGATGTTTCCTCTAACCATCTTGATTATCTCTGCTCTGTCACCTATCCACCTGAAGCAAGCAGGTGGTGGGCGGGGCTCAAGGCCTGATCCACATTTCTCAATCAGGAAGTAAGAGTAAGAGCTTCAGACCCAGTTTTGATTTTTTTTCACATTTTATGTGGGAAAACAATGTTAAATTAAATATGAATCACAGTAGGATTTTACATAGTTTAAAACATGTCTGGAGAGGAACTTAAAGACATTTGGGCCATTGGTGCAATCTCTTTCTTCCCCTCATCCTCAACCTTTCTCCTCCCAACCACAGGTGTAGTGCTGCTGGAGCGCACTGGAATGAAGCTCCACTAGTTTTTTTCTCGAAGTGATGAAATAAAATATCTGCAGTTCATATAATCTGGTTGATATTTATATAAATTTTTTATCACTTGAAGATCCAATCATCACTAAAGCATATGTTATGAAGAAAGCTAATAAAAACAAATGAAATGGTCAAAATTGTCATATTGATATTTAAAGTATATCGATCGATTTCCAGACATCAATTATTCATTGAGTACTATGCAAGAAAACAATCCCCCTTAAAAGATGCCAGTAGCTGCTGATAGCCTCTGAGCTGCTCAGTGAATTAAATGGTTGATTAGTAAAGATGAAAAGACAGAAAACATCCTTCCATTCCTCATTCACACATGAAGAAACTGTTCATAAAGTAGGCAGAAATCATCATAAATTCATGAGGTTGTTATAAAGAGCAGCTCTACCTGTGATTAAGACAGAGCGGAGGAGGTGAGTTCTGGTACTTAAACAAATAGCACTACAACTTTGCTCCCAACTGCACTGCATAAATCTCCATCTTAGCAACTAACTTTACACTTGACTACTTCATGTGACGTCCTGCTGAATCTGATAGCCCTGCTTCCCTGTAAATACATCCATCTTTCCAAGATGCATATGATCACACAGAGGACATAAGGAGCTGCTGTCGCATTTACCTGATCCCTGATCAGTGCAACCACTGAAAAGAGCAGAGCAGAGATCTGTGGATAACAGCAGTGTGTGAGCGAACACAAGCAAAACTTTAGTCTTACTCACTCTCAGTCCATCCATGAGCGTCATGCATGTGTTCATGTTAGTTTATAGGTGTGAATGCGATGTTTTCAGCTGTAACATGTTGTTAACATGTTGTTAAAATGTACAGCATAACAACTTAGAAATAACAACTCTTAAATTTATATATTTCTTCAGTAATTGTGAAAAATAGTAAGTGCCTGATGTTGATTGGTTCTAGCAAAATAACTGAGTTAATTTGATAGAGATAAAGCTAGATTATTCAGTTATACTCATAGAGTTTCACTGAACTATACAATAAAAAATGAAAAAAGCCACAAAAAATGAATTATAACACTATACAGTACACTGACACAGTGTATGATACTAACATACAATGTCATTGTCATTTGGACGTTGGAAACTACTTTTTGCAAATGCAAACAAAATTTGAAGGCAGAGTGAAGGGGAAGTACAGAGTTGAAGAGGTCTGTGGAGTGGAGTGGCTGTGCAGACTGGAGGCTGGTGTCATGTTACCTCTGATTGGTGGAGATGAATTCAAGCTCATGGGAGTAGCTGTAATTACCTAGAGTCTGGGAGGATATGGAGGCAGAGATGAAGTTGGCTTCAACCTGCACGACCAGCAGAGACCAACATTGATGTCTGTCTGTTTGTATCAAATCAATTTACACGTATCTGTTTGGACAATTAAACAACATGAGGTGAACAGAAAATAAATTAACAAATTAACCTCCATAGCTCTTATGTTGGTGAGTTTCATGTGCTGGAAGCGACAAGTCTTTCCTAAAGGTTGATTGGATGGGAATCTTTAAAGTCCGGTTTCGAGGAATGTCTCTAGTGTACATTTTTCATATCTGCCATATGCTTTGAATTCTTCATGCAGAGGGTGGTGTTTATCTGAGGCTGGACTCAGTTTCCTCCAGTCTGAGATCACAGATTACAGACTCACTACTCTCAGATGACTTTGGAGGCCCCGTCAGGGCTTTTTTGTGTGTTATGTTAGTATGAATGAAAAGGTTTTGTTCTTGTAGAGTTTCACTTCTGGCAGTGATCATATGCCTGAAAACATTTGTACTAAAGTACAGCAGAAGGTGCAAAAGTCTGATTAGTGTCCCATAGAGACTGCAGTGTGCATTACAGTCACAATATGAACGTGTTGGACACAACAAACAACAGACTGATGATTTATCTGAAGGATTCATCCTCTTTGGACCAGGAATATGATGATATACTGTGTTTTGAAAGTTGACATCATGGCCACCTTGGTGGGTTAGATAGATAGATAGATAGATAGATAGATAGATAGATAGATAGATAGATAGATAGATAGATAGATAGATAGATAGATACTTTATTTATCCCCTAGGGGAAATTCATGTGTCCATTTGCTCATTGTTGATAAAAATAATAACAATAAAAACAGTTAATAATAAATAAGCAATAATAATTAGATTAGTCCACTTCCTTTGGGTGAGGTGTTGTATAGCCTGATGGGAGCAGTGGGAGCAAAGGATCTCTAGGGTGATGCAGTTCAGAAAGTTTACAGTAATCTCATCAGAAGAACAACATGGACTGCTGTATTTACTGGGTTTAACTGATTCATTGAGACCAAGGCCGACCCATTGGTGGTAGAATGGTAACAGTTACAACTCAGTAAGGTTCTAACTGCAAGTTAAAACATAAAGATTAGTTTTAAGTTTTGATTTTCAGCTTCAGTGTAACTAGACAGTGTGATGTAATGAAACAAACAAAAATTCATGTCAGCAAAGACCAACTTTAAACAAAATGGCAACAGAAATGTAAGGTTCGTCAGAGGAACAGCCAACACTCATTAATCTTACTAATGAGTTACTACCTTTTAATGAGTTACTATAAGTCTCTCTTTTACCAGTTATAAATACAAGTAAGTCATTAGTAAGATTAATGAGTAGTAAGCATTAACCTGATCTTGCCAAATAGTGAGCCTGCATCAGTGTATGAATGTATTGTTTATTTATGATTTATAAAGTGTTAACAAGCTTATTAATAACCTATTTATAAACCATTTATAAATCCTTTACAAAGATAGTCTGATTGTAAAGTGGTGCCCTAAGAGTAATATAAAGGAGGAAGAGCAGAGAGCAGCTCTTGCGAACAGATGAACAGAGGTTGTGACTGTAGATCTGCATGAATGAGGAAGACTGCAGACAGTCACAGTGCAACACCCGTTAACTTTTATAAGCTAAGAAAATCAACAACTTTTTTGTACCCAGCATTCCCCGTGCCCGACACCATCACACTGTAGCAGTAACCATAGAAACTGTCAACACAGTCTACATCCCACTTAAGTTATATGTCAACGAAGCACATAATAGACAATAACACAGACTTGCATTATGACGAAACCCCAAGCATCTATAGAATGAACATGTGGGTTATGCATATAATGTGTAAATGCAGAACATGTAACATATATCTGTTGTCCTCCCCCTTTTTTCGTATTTTATTTTTTTATTTTAATTTAGTTTTTTTTAGAATGAGTGTCCAACAGTCCACACAGCCAGAACTGGCTGCAACATGAAGGGGGGGGGGGGCGTCAAATGTCAGTATGCCTGCACATCACAGAGCTGGTCTGTGACAAAGTCCTTGTAGAGAGAGTGGGGTCTTGACGCTCTCCCTGAGCAAGTAACAATCACAGGCCGCTGTCCCTGTGACACACTGTCATGTTGTGGGCTTCGTGGATGTGCGATTGCAGGAACAGCAGGTGGGTCCCCTGCCGTGGAGTCAGAAACATAGGTCTCAGGTGTCTGGAGTAGGTGGCGTCTGTTCCTGACATATGTAGCATCTCCAGCCTTGACGTGGTAACTATTGGGTTGTGGTGCTGTTCCTAGCACTGTTGCTAGCCTGTCATGTCCTCTCTGTGTCTGCATTCTCACTGTCTGCCCAGCTCGCAGTGGAGCCAGCGGCCTAGCTGATTTGTCGTAGTAGGCTTTTCCTCTCTGTCTCGCCTGTGTCAGGGCCATTTGGACATGTGTCTCCACTCTGGGTGAGTATATGGCTTTGGACATGGGAATGAAAGCCCTGGTGCGCCAAGAAAGCAGGCATTGAGCTGGCGACGGCAGCCCGTCCCTGGGCATGTTACGTAGGCTGAGGAGAGCTGCATCTATGTCCATTCCATCTCGTGCACATTTCTCCAGCAGGTGCTTTGCTGAGCGCACAGCTCTCTCAGCAAGCCCGTTGGACTGAGGGTACAGGGGACTGCTGGTGACATGACAGAAGTCCCACTTGCGAGCAAATTCCTGGAACTCCCTACTTGTGAAGTAAGCAGCATTGTCTGTCATGAGTTGCTGTGGCACTCCGTGAGTAGCAAAGTGGCGTTTAAGCTTGGCTACAAGTGTGGCACTTGTTGTGCCTGGGAGCCGGTCTATCTCGAACCAGCCAGAGTAAGAGTCAACAAGCACAAGATGCTCTTTTCCCTCCCACTCAAAAACATCTGCTGCGGTGAGGGACCACGGTAGGTCAGGGATTTCATGTAGTTGAAGGGGCTCCTTAGGCTGGTGTGGCTTGAGAGCATTACAGGGGCACACCTGGAAACTTCTCTTTCAATATCACTGTAGATGGTCGGCCAGAACATTGTCTCCCTGGCCCTGCGCTTTGTGGCCTCGAGACCAGGGTGGCCCTGGTGCAGCTGTTGCATGTAGTAACGCTGGAGGGAATGTGGAATGATGAACCGCTGTCCACGGAGGAGCAAGCCACTGTCAGTTGTGAGTTCATCTCTCATGGCGTAGAATGGCCTCAGATTACGTGGTACCTCCCTAAATGTATCGGGCCAGCCTGCAGCAACGACCTCAGAGAGACGCCGGTACACGGGATCAGCCAATGTCTCACGCTTCAGTTCCTCAACCCTGTGTGAGGAGAGGATGTCCACCACCATGACCTCGTACTCCTCCATTTCCTCAGCCTGGTCAGTGGAGGGCAGATGTGCACGGGAGAGAGCATCAGCGACGTAGAGCTCCCTGCCCCTCTTGTAGATGACCTCGAGGTTGTAACGCTGCAGGCGGAGCATCATCATTTATTATGGTAATGAGTGGCTGATGGTCAGTCTCGACAGTTACAGCCCGTCCGTATATGTAGTGATGGAATTTTGTGCAAGCATAGACAAGGGCCAGGAGCTCTTTTTCAATCTGAGCGTAGCGTGACTCAGTCTCTGTGTAGGCCCTTGAAGCGAAAGCCACCGGCCTGTCGTTTTGGAGGCAGACAGCACCCAGTCCGTGCTGTGAAGCGTCAGCCGACAGTACAACAGGTTGGTGCACATCAAAGTACTGCAGCACCGGGGGACCTGCGATGAGTTCTTTGAGTTTGGTGAATGCCGCTGTGTGGAGCTCCAGCCAGCACCAGTCTACATCCTGGCGCAACAGCTCGCGCAGGGGTGCCGTGGTCTCACTGTAGTCTGGTATGAATTTGGTCAAGTAGTTGGTCATGCCTAGGAACTTTTGGAGACTGCGCTTGTCCTCCGGCGGGGGAATCAGGCGGCCTCACCCTGGTTGGTGAGCAGGTGACCGACATAAGCAACTTCTGTGACCCTGAAACGGCACTTTTCAGGGTTCAGTCTGAGATTGACAGCCCGTATCCTGTCCATGACTTGGCGGAGACGTAAATCATGCTCCTCTCTTGAGCAGCCCCACACCAAGATGTCATCGATCACAATTGCGCACGGCTGTCCTTCGAAAAGGTGCTCCATGCACCTTTGGAAAACCTCACTTCCCATGGTGATGCCATAGGACATTCGTAGGAAAGCATAGCGACCCACAGGAGTCATAAAGGTGGTGAGTTTTGAGGACTCTTTGCTGAGCGGCACCTGCCAGAAGCCACACTTAGCATCCAGAATGCTGAACATTTTGGCATCAGGCATGTCAGCGATCACCTCTTCCAGGGTTTTGTTGAGGTTGACGGGGTCGATGCATAGCCTCATGCTACCATCTCGTTTGCTCGCAGCCACCATGGCTGAAACCCATTCAGTGGGCTCCTTAACCAGTGTGATGACTCCCAGTCGGGTCATTCTATGCAGTTCTGCAACAATCCTGTCCTTCATGGCCAGTGGCACCCGTCTTGGAGCGCATATAGTGGGGTGCATGGTGTCATCCAGGTGCATGTGATACACCACAGGCAGCTTGCCAATGGTGCTGGTGTCAAATAGGTCCTTGTACTCTGTCAGCTCTGGCGCTTCCTGCTGGACGATGGCATGCACCTCTGGTCCAAAAGTCAAATAGCCGAGTCTGACACTGTCTCTGAGACCCAGCAGTGGCTTGACGTTTCTGTCCAGAACTTGGAATCGCAGCAAACCGCAACTAAAGTTCATGTCTGCCGCACCAAGAGTCTGGATTATGTGACCTCCGTAGGCTACAAGATTTGCTCTTTTGCTGAGGTTGATGTGAGCAGTAGGGTCAATGTGCTGTAGAAGAGCCCTGGATATGACGTTGCATTTGGCCCAAGTGTCAATCTTCATAGTCAGTTGTCTGCCAGTGTTGCATGCAGACAGTTCAGCAAACCTTTCATCCTGCTCAAGCACATCCTCTGGCTTGTGTATGCTCTCACATTAAAACATTTCTACAGTCTCGCAGCGAAACACATCACTTGGCTCTTGTGTTGGCTGCGTGTCAAGTTCACTCACATGTGTGTATCTGCCCCTGTGTGCATTGGGGGACGGAACCTGCCCCCGCCTGTTGGTGGCAAACGGTTTGCCTGATTTGCAGCCTCTGGAGAAGTGGTTCATTTTTCCACATGTGTTGCAGCGCTTGTTGAGAGCTGGACACCTGTTTCGGTCAGGTGCGTGTTGGCCACCACAGTTTGTGCATGGGTTGAATTGCACTGTGCACACCTCTGCTTCCTTTTTTAGTTCTCTGTTGCCCTTCTCAGATTGTTCATGTAGCATGCAGATCTCAATGGCCGAATTTAGTGTCAGTTTCTTCTCCTTCAAAAGCTGTGTACGGACAGTGTCACTGTGAATACCGCAGACCAAACGGTCTCTAATCAGTTCATCATGTAGTGTCCTGAAGTCACATTTCTTGGCCATTACTTTCAACGTGGAAACATACGACTGGATTGACTCGGGCTGTTTCTGGTCAGTTGTGTTGAATGCATGTCTGTCCATAATTACGTTCTTTACTGGCAGGCATAGTTCCTCAAATTTCTTTACCAGCATGGCAGGGTCCTCGCGATCTCATCCGCAAAATCAAACATGTCGAGTTTATCCAGTGCCTCCGGACCGGCGAGGTTAAGAAACGTGTAGGCTTTCACTTTCTTACTAGCCGTTGTTAGCCCGGCGTTGCTATAGACGTGCCATTCCCGCTTGAACTTCTCCCAGTTGTGAGCGATATCCTCATTAAAGACGAGCGGGTCGATCCGGCGGAGTCCTTGTGCCATCTTAGATTAGATTCGGCTCACTTCTGACACCATGTAGATGTGCATGAATGAGGAAGACTGCAGACAATCACGGTGTAACACCCGTTAGCTTTTATTATTTATTAAGAAAATCAACAACAACTTTTTTGTACCCAGCATTCCCCGCGCCCCGACATCATCACACTGTAGCAGTAACCATAGAAACTGTCAACACAGTGTACAGTGACATGACATGGAAAAGGTCAATAGCCATAACAATTCTTATGTAATTATGCTGTGTAGATGACAGGTGTATGTACAGCACATAAACTGTGCAGCAAACCAGCAGCTGTTAAGGTTTCTTACACTAGTTAGATATTAAGCTTTAGTCTCTACCCTGGTGAGGTTAGAGACCAAGCCAATTAATTCTGCACATCCACAGACCCAATGTCATCACCCACCCTCTACAATAATATACCCTACATCCTTATAATGACCTGGCTGCATAAGATAGATCAAATAATACTCTTTCCTCTGTGGCCAAAACTGAAATTACCAGTCATGTGTGACAGAGATGTAGCTCGGTGGTGGAACAGAAACTTAATCATTTCAGATACATTCTAAGAATACTTGATGAAGCTGCTGGTGAACTGTGTTTCAGTGTTGATTTCGCTGCTGAATACATCAGTTATGTGTCTGTAGAAAATATTACTGCTGCTCTGAATTCCTGGACCCCTTCCTGTGATTAATGTCTTTCTGGAGGAAAAGAGCCTCATCTCTCCTCTCCAGCTCCATCGCTACCTTGACCTCCTTCCTCCTCTCCTTCTTCTCCCCTTCGTCTTTTTCATCCCCCTTCTTCAGATTTCCCCTATTTGCTGCTTTCTCGTCCCTCCTTCCTCTTTCCTATCTCACCACTGGTGTCCAAAAGTTTTTGGCTCCACGCTGTGATAAACGTTTGTCAGAGAACCCAACAGCTGAAGAGTCTCCACCTCCACCATCCCCCTTTTCCTCTGGTGTCTCCTCTTTCTTCGTCATCTGGGCGACATTTCGTGTTCCTCCTCAGCTCCTCTTTTCAACAGTTGAGGAGTTTCACCTCTCCTCCATCATCTCCAGGATCGTGCTTGATAATTGACAAAATTCCTTTATTCCATTTCTCTATCTTCCATCTTCAAGACAGCTTCACTTTCTTTCCGTCTTCATCTCCTCTGTAACTCTTTTCTCTTTGTCCTCTTTGATTCCTCCCTCTCTTTGTTCACATTGTGATAAATGTTAATTTCTCTGATCTCGTCAGTTTCTTTCTTTCTTCCCTGAACTTGTAATGAATGTCTGTCAAAGCTCCAAACAGCTGTGGAGTCTTTTTCCTCCATTGTCCCATCTTAATCTCCTCAATCTGTCTTTTTGTTCCTCCTCTTCTTCCATCATTTCCTCACCTCTCTTCAATCCCTCCTTCTTTCGTGTCCTGATGAATGTTCATCAGAGTCGAGGAGTTCCCCCTCGCCTCCTGCTGCTCCGTCATTGTCTAGACCTCCTCCTCCCTTCCTTTGTTCCTAATTTCTTCTTCTTAAGAAATGTCTCCTCCTGTGTTCATGTTGTGATAAATGTTCATCAAAGGAGTCTACAGCTGAACTCTCACCCTCTGTTGATGTTTGTCATCTTACCTGAATATCCATCCCCCTTCCTCCAGTGTCGGTAGATTCTGATTCTGGTTCTGTTTATAAAGGTCTTATTGGACCCTGGATCAGATTTTTAGTCATATTATTTGAGGTAGAAAAGAAACCAAAATATAAACATGTAGATTCAGACTGTCCTAAAGTCTCATTTGTCATAAATGAAGAAGCATTTAATTATTTTGTATCTTTGTGTTGGATCACCAAGCACCAAAGACGAATTCTAAAAAAGTCTCAACAATAATATAAGAAAAAAAACTAAATTTGTTTTGCCAGTGCAGTGCTCTGTTGCATGACATTGCATCACATTTCAAAAAAAGTTGACCCAGGTTGATCCAGGCCATTTTTGTGTAGTTACCAACTGAAACTATAACAATAAAAGGAAAGGAATTATTCATACTTATTTTACCATTGCTTCTCGATCGTAACTTTGACCAGCCCCATCCCCTTTCTTCTTTCTTTTTCATCCTGGCCATTGTGAGGTCATGTCCAGGCAGTTCATTTTTTCTTTGTGAATTGCATTTGCAAAAGTCAAAGGCAGCCATTGCTCAATGGTCACACATTTACATCATCATCATAGTTAAACCTCCTAAATCTCCATTATCATACTTAGGCAATTATTGTTTACACAACCAAAGTATTCCAGCACTTTCCCATGAATAGTGGGGCATTTCATTTTTCCTGCATGTGCCTTTTTGTATTTGTATTGTATTTTGTTATAATTTTGTGTCACATGTGTGTTGTTAATTAGATTTTTTTTTTTTTTTTTTTTTTTAAATTAGTTTGAGTCACTTTTTCTAAATAGCTTTTTCTCCCTCAGGTAGCTTTGCTGTCGTTCAACTTCTTCCAGTGTGAAGTAATTGGTAGCTTGCAAAACTCTGCTTTTTAAATAGCTTCACCAACTCTTGGAGATGGTATAATCAAGTTGTGGAAACAAGCTGGGGACTCAGCAATAAGTAGGATCACAATTATGTTGGTACAGTAACAGTATTGTTATTATAATGTAATAATCTCTCTCTCTCTTTCTCTCGCTCTCTCTCTCTGTCTCTTCCTCTCTCTCTCCACAGCTCAGTGGCAGTACTGAGGGAGTGCATGAAGAACGAAAGTCTGGTTCATTTCTTCCAGGAGCGACAGATGACTCTGAACCATTCGTTACCTCTGGAGACGTACCTGCTCAAACCAGTGCAGAGAATCCTCAAGTACCACCTGCTACTACAGGTGATACTGCAAATACTACCAAATACTACATGTAGAACCTCAAGTACAACCTGCCACTACAGGTGATACTGCAAATACTACCAAGTACTACATGTAGAACCTCAAGTACCACCTGCTACCACAGGTGATACTGCAAATACTACCAAATACTACATGGAGTACATAAAACTACAGGTAACTCCTGAAATACTATATTAATGACTTCAAATACCACCTGCCAAAACAGCAAATATGTCATATACTACCCACTTCTTCAAGTATTACTGAAAATACCCCCAAATGAGACAGATATTACCTTAAGTTAACACAAAATCCCACCTGCTCCTACAGGTAATATCTGAAATACTACATGCAGACTATAACTGCTGATGAGTGTGAAACATCTTGAGTTTTGTGAAGACTCAATGAGGCTGAGAGATTTCCCAGAGGAAGCTGATGGATTTGGTATCCAGGCAACATGTCTGTATCCTGTCAGTAAACAGAGCCTTTGGCTAAAATCACACAGTAATAAAACTCCCCCTCCTCTGAGTGAGACATATGCAGCAGAGACAGAGGACAGCCAAGGACACGGACTCCTAAGTATGTGCCTCTTTGATTTTACAGATGAAGGCTGCGTGAGTGTGTGTGTGTCCCACATGTGTGTTTTGTTGTCAACTCACATCTGTCGGGTTTTACTGTCGTCAGAGCTCAGGACCAGTGAAACAAGGATAAGATCGTGACGTCATCATGTCAGATGGAGGCCACCTAAAAATTGCAGCGTCAACTTAAGAGAAATGTGTTACACAGAGGTTCCCAGTAGTAAGATATGACCAGATAAACTAACAACTGTTCCAGACACACAAACAGAAACAAACTCAAACATGCACACGTAAACACAATACATGTGAACGGACTGTGCTAACCTCATCCCACTGCTCACATTTTGTTTTTTTTCCAGTTAAAGCTCCATATTTTCCTCTTGTCCTGTGTTTTATTGGAAGTGTTGATCCATAAGAAGATATATTTGTGGTTATAAAACCCAAAAACCATCACAATGTAGTTTTACATCTCCTCTCTCAGGCTTCTCTCTAGAGCTCTAGTAACAACAGAAAAGAGGAGGCTCTGAACCTCTCTTCTGATTGGCTGACTGTTTTCTGAGTCATCCAGTAAAAATATAGCAGATTTCAGGTAAACACTCAGAGAAACCAAATCCTGCAAGGTTGGATGGTGGGTCTAGGTGGGCGGGGCTTGGGGCATGGCTGAGAGCGGGGACTGTTTTGTTATGACATCACAAAGTACCAGAAGTCTTGATGGCTAGTTTTGGCTCAGTTTCTGAATACAGGCTGTGTGGGGCCTGGGTGATAATCCATCCATGATCAGAATTTATATATAACTACATTTTTAATAAATTGCAGCTGTCACTTGTATCATAAGTTTGATCAAAACCTTTTCAAACATCTTAACAGTAGCATCTGAGGACATGGAGCTGACGGTCTCATCTATAAAACAGACAACACACACACACACACACACACACACACACACACACACACACACACACAAACATTCAAGCAGAAAGATAGGAGCACACAAATTTAAAGAAACACACACTTACACAAGGACCCACATTTGCAGCTTTTCCCAATAAACTTGTTGAATTTCTTCATTGGTTTCAGTCCAAGCCCACCTCTGAGAGGAGAATGATGAAACTGAGAGCAACTAACACACATACACACACATACACACACACACACACACACACACACACACACACACACACACAGCTGTGTCTTCATGTGTTCAGAGGACATTACAACCTTACTCTAACCTTAAAACTTGAAGCCTGCTCTTTGTTCTCTGATGTGTGCCCTGTATTATTTGCTGTTGTTGCTGCTCTGCCTACAGTGGGCTTTTTAAACACTGGTCAAACATATTTTTGGATCTGTGCTGGGATTTTCCCATAATCCTCAATTGGTCCTGCTTCAATAATTTCTGTGATGAAGTGCTGCATCAGCCAGTGAGGTGCTGATTGTTTTGTTGTGTTTTATTCTTCTTTCATTTGAGATTTTACTTAAAAAAAAAAAAAAAAAAACTTTGTACACTGTAAGTGTTTCCATGTGTTAGAAATAAATTTGATTTGTCTCTCTATTGAGCCTCTGTTAGACAAACACCTGCTAGTACATGTTGTGGAAAGTTTCCATGTTGCTTTCATGTCTGAATTTTACACTGAAGCCGTTCTGTCTCCTCTCAGGAACTTTCCAAACACTTTGATAAAAGTGCCCCTGGATATGAGGTTGTTGAGGACGCCATCATCACCATGACAGCTGTCGCCTGGTACATTAACGACATGAAGAGAAAACAGGAACATGCTGTACGGCTGCAGGTAAACACACACACAGTTTGTATGCTATTTGTATGTTTTCTTTTGATCACAGTCTGAGGGCTACAAGATTGTGTTAAGTTACAAAGTGTGTATTATTTACTTTGGCTAATTTTTCACCCCATTTTACCAATATCAGTCTTGTAGAGATAGGAGGAGTATTTCCCTTCTGATAGCCAAGATTGGTCTGGTGACCTGTTCAGGGTGTACCTCATCTCTCTGTGAGCTGGTGTAGGCTCCAGTCACCTGCAACCAGAGGTGGAGAAAGGCCACAGCTCCATCTTTGGAGTCAGAGTATAGAGCCTCCTGGTCAAGTATGACTAAAATACAAGTGAGAGTTGTTGATGTTGAATCAACACATTGTTGTATTGTTCCACATTTACAGAACCTAATGGCTCTGAAACAACCTACTGACTGCCTGACTGACTGACTGATTGTAGAACCTGAAGAAGCCATTGTCGTTTACATATTTCATATATACAGCAAACATTCAAACTAAATGAATCTTTCTTTATTTCCAAACCCTCATACACAGACCTCAGATCAGACCATGGTCTCTGGTGAAGAATCTTCTGCTTCATCTTTATCTGACGACGCCATAGTTAGGACACTTACAGTTTCAAACATGACTGACAGTGGAGGAGTTGGCTGTGATTGGTTTTTCTCCTGTGATGAACACAGTGTATGGTCTATCACATATTTCAGAATAAAAGAAAATTCATTCACTGACTAAAAGCTCTGCTTCAAGTAAGAGTACTTCATAGAAATGTAGTGGAGTCAAAAGTTAATACTAAAAGAAATATATACTAAAGTACAGTACTCAATACGAAGTAAATGTACTTCATTACTGTCCACCCCTCCCTGCAACCCTGCAAAAAATCAGTGTGTAGATGATATTGTATAATGGTGCAGTGGATATTCAGTTTTACAGTTGTCAGCTAAAAGTCAAAGATCAGTATACATGTTTTTAACCCAAGGGTCTCAGCTTGTGCTGAGTAGACACAGGTCAGATGATATTGGACAGTGTTCAAGCTAAAAACAAAGCTGCTTTCTTACTTCCTGAAACTCTTGAAAGATGTGAGGTTTCACTGGACAACTGGACTGAGCGTGTGAAGCAGCGAACAGAGCCTCCAGCCAGCTTCTCGTCCTCGGGCCTGTACAGAGACGGACAGGCAGCCAGAGGTCAGCTGGGTGACCTTTAGGTGTCCAAATCTACAACCGCTGCATTCCTCCACTCCCCCAACACGTGTTCCCCTCATTACACACACAGGAACATGTTATTAATTTGTTCCTTCACACATGGACACGTTCAGCAACCGTTACAGACCTGTGTGTGTGTGTGTGTGTGTGTGTGTGTGTAATGGCAGGAGTGCGCCAAGGAGTGGCGCTGTGGCACTGTGGAGTCAGTGTGGTTCAGTAATGTTAAGCTGACGAAGGTGTGTAAATAAAAGTTACAGAGATAACAGCACGTTGTTGAGTTAGACTAATAGAGACCAACAATACATGGTGTCAGAAGTGCTACACCCATGACGGATTGAGTCTGATAAGCCCGTGAGGACCAGTTCGACCACGTTGCAGAAGTTTGGTGAACGAAGGTGCGTCACGTCAAGGCTAAAAACAGGAGGCTAATCCACCGCCGGACAGAGTTAGCCGACAAGCTAAGCTAATCCCCCGTCAACTCTGCAGTGCCACTATGGAGCAACTAGTGACTTTTTCCCCGCCAGAAGCGTTTGATTTTGAACCCAGCTCGTGGCAAACATGGATCAGAAGGTTTGAACGCTTCAGGACAGCGTCTGGCCTGGCAAGTAAAGAGGGGGATTATCAGGTGAATTCCTTGATCTACATAATGGGAGATAAGGCTGACGATATCTTGAGTTCCCTACCTCTATCCCCGGTGCAACTGAAAGACTATGAGGCGGTTAAAAGAGCTTTTGATAACCACTTTGTCGGAGTGCATAATGTCATATATGAGCGGGCAAAATTTAACAAAAGAAGCCAGGAGGTCGGAGAGAGTGCAGAGCACTTTATTACGGATGTCCATAAGATGGCAGAACACTGCAACTATGGGGATTTACGTGAAGAAATGATCCGTGATAGGATTGTTGTGGGGATACGCGATGCGGGTTTGTCGGAGAGACTACAATTAAATGCCAAATTGGATCTGGCCACAGCAGTCGCACAAGTGAGACAGCACGAAGAGGTGAAAAAGCAGCAAACTGTTTTGCGATCAGCTGATTCTCCCGCCCACATGGATACAGTAATGCATAATAAATACAAGAAAAATAACTACAAGCAGAAAACAAATCAATATCATGCCCAAACCTCACGCCAGTCTACCTCTGCCCAATTTAAACCCTGTGGAAAATGTGGAAGAGCCACAAAGCATTCATGGAGTGAGTGCCCAGCAAGGGATGTCGAATGCAGAAAATGCCACAAGAAGGGACATTTTGCAGTTGCGTGCAGGTCAGCTCAGACCCTCCATTCTGTAGAGCTAGGGTCGGATGCAGCAGAGGCAGTATATTTGGGGACAGTGGCTGCGCAGTGTCCACAGAAAAGACCTCGATGGAAAGAAAATCTGATAATAAACGGGGAGTCTGTGTGTTTCAAGATAGACACAGGGGCAGACGTCGATGCAGTTCCTGCATCTGTATACACACAGGACAGATATGACCCACTCTTACCCTCCAGCAGGCCTTCGTATGGCCCTAATAACGTGCCACTGGACACCATAGGACAGGTGGATGCAGTTATAGAGAGGGGAGACAGAAAAATTGAAGAGACAGTTTTTGTTGTTAGGGACCTAGCCATGCCACTGCTCGGCTACCCAGCAATTGTGAGACTAAACATGATTCCCCATCTGAACAGCATTGAAGATGCAGAGACATTTTTCCGCTCAGCCTACCCGGAGGTGTTTTTGGGGTTGGGACAACTAAAAGGGGACTACAAAATAAAACTTAAAGAATCAGCACAGCCCTTTGCCTTCTCAGTCCCTCAACGGGTGGCTCTTCCTCTAAGGAGCAAAGTCAAGGAGGAGCTCGATTGGATGGAGGAGGTGGGAGTCATAGCCCGTGTAGAGGAACCTACCGAGTGGTGTGCAGGTATGGTTCCTCTTGTTAAACCGACAGGAAAACTGCGCATCTGTGTAGATATGACACATCTCAATGACAGTGTGGAAAGGGAACGGCTCATCCTGCCTGCAGTGGACAAGACGCTGGCAAGATTGGAAGGAGCCACAGTCTTCACAAAACTTGATGCTACATCAGGTTTTTGGCAAGTACCCCTACACAAAGACTCACAACTGCTCACAACTTTTATCACTCCGGGAGGGCAGGTACTACTTCAAAAGGCTGCCTTTTGGAATAACATCAGCCCCACAACACTTTCAAAAGCGAATCTCTCAGCTCGTTGATGGCATTGATGGAGTCCTCTGTCACGCTGATGACATACTCGTGACAGGAGGAAACCGTGCTGAACATGATGACAGGCTGCACAAGGTGCTGACAAAATTCAGAGAGGCGGGGCTGACTCTGAATGACAAGTGCAAGTTTGCCATGAATGAAATCAAGTTCCTCGGGCACGTTGTCAATGCACAAGGTATCAGAGCAGATCCGGAGAAAATCAAAGCAATCTGGGATATGCCAGAACCAAAGAATGTGGCAGATATTCGCCGCTTTATGGGCATGGTCAACTTTGTGGGGAAATTTTCTCCACGCCTCCCTGAACTGACACAACCACTCCGAGATCTGGAGAAGAGTGACGCCAGTTGGACATGGGAGGAACCTCAAAGAAAAGCTTTCATAGACATAAAGAAAGAACTCAGTTTGGACACTGTGTTGGCTCAGTATAGCCCGGCATGGGAGACAAAGGTGTCAGCAGATGCTTCCTCCTACGGGCTGGGGGGGGGGTGTTGACACAGAAACAACCAGATGGCTCTTGGAGGCCGGTTGTATACATCTCACGGAGCCTGAGTGCAGCAGAATCAAGGTATGCTCAAATAGAGAAGGAAGCCCTCGCAGTAACCTGGGCATGTGAGCGGCTGTGTGGATATTTGTATGGCCTGGACTTCACAATACGCACAGACCACAAGCCCCTTATCACACTCCTCAAGTCAAGAGCATTGGATGACCTTCCACCCAGGATACTCAGATTCCGGCTGAGACTATTCAGGTTCAAATATGACATAATACATGTACCAGGCAAGGATCTGATAATCGCTGACACATTGTCGAGAGCACCACTGCCAACAATGCTCACCAAGGCAGAAGAGGACCTGGAAAAAGAATGTAAGGCGTACGTTGACAGTGTGATGGCCCAGCTTCCAGCAACAACTACAAAACTGGATCATATCAAAAAGGCTCAAAACAAGGATGATACATGCAGACGCCTCAGTGGCCTCATAAAAAGGGGGTGGCCAAATCACAGGCAACAAGTCCATGAACAGTTACTTCCCTATTGGCCAGAGCGCTCAGATCTGCATGAGGCTGAAGGACTGATTATGAAAAGTGAGAGACTGCTTATTCCAGACCACATGAGACAGGATGTACTGCAGAAACTTCACCAAGGGCATCAAGGAATCAACAAATGCCTCGCCAGGGCAAGAGAATCGGTCTGGTGGCCAGGTATCACATCACAAATAAAGTAGATGGTGTAGCAGCACATCAGCCAAACAAGTGATTGACAGGTGCAAAGCTGTCTTCGCAAGGTTCGGGTGCCCAGAGGTTCTGATCTCAGATAATGGCTCACAATTCTCCAGCCATGAGTTTGCTCAGTTTTCAATCGACTTTGACTTCAAGCACGTGACAAGTAGCCCCAGGTATCCACGCAGCAATGGAGAAGCTGAAAGGGCTGTAAAGACTATTAAGTTACTTCTCAGCAAGGAAGGGGACTTTCACAAGGCTTTGCTGGCGTACAGGGCTACGCCCTTCGCTCAAGGGAGTTCCCCAGCACAACTCATGATGGGGAGGATGATCCGAACGCCAGTTCCCAACTCAGCTAGACAGCTACAGCCACAGTAGCCAGATCTGCAGTTGTTTAGGGAAAAGGATGCAGCCCTGAAAACACAGCAGCAGCAAGCCTTCAACCGGCGACACCGTGCACAGACTCTGCCCACTCTGACTCCTGGGCAGAAGGTTTGGATCATGCCTTCAAAGACGCAAGGTACGGTTGTGCACAACGCACACACACCACACTCTTATGTGGTGGATACACCTGGGGGACAATTGCGCCGCAACCGAGCTCATCTTAGGGTGGTGCCGACATCACAGGTTACCCGGTCAGGGAGAGTGGTTAACCCTCCAAATAGACTGGACATTTAAAAAAAAAAAAAAAAAAAAAAAGAGGGAGAATAACAGTGTTTCTTGTTATGTTCTGAATAATTCATGCTCCTTGCTGAAAATGCAGTTGTTATAAGTAATTGTGCAACAGGTTCTATTTGAGTTATCAGAGGAGCGAAACCCTTAGCTAAAAGGGGGAGATGTAATGGCAGGAGTGCGCCAAGGAGTGGCGCTGTGGGACTGTGGAGTCAGTGTGGTTCATGGTAATGTTAAGCTGACGAAGGTGTGTAAATAAAAGTTACAGAGATAACAGCACGTTGTTGTTCTTGAGTTAGACTAATAGAGACCAACAATACAGTGTGTTCTTCTTATCTCCAAGTTTTCACACTTCTCCAGTCATCGCTTCTTTGGTCTTTGTTATGTAACGTCTTTGACTTTTGCCTTTGATTGAGTTTTTTCTCAGTCTTCACATCTGCGTCTTTTACTTTTTAGTCAAGTCAAGTTATATCAGTTAAAACGTTCCTTTATATCAGCAAATAGTTCGCTCAGTGTCGGCTCATAATAAGCTCTAACAAGCAGCTTCCACCAGTCCTGACCTTTTTATTGACATTTTACCGAAATTATCTCACTTTTTTGTGATGATTTTGTTTGCATTATCACTCTCAAACATCTTTATGATGATGATGATGACATGAGACCCACCAGAGCACATTACCTTAGGCATTAATTTAACGACTGTTTGTGTAAGACTCCCAAGGGACTATGACGATCTGTGAGAAGATGAAAAGAAATGGAATGAAATATAATTTCCTGTGTTGTCGTCATTATCATTGTTCAGTGAGGAAACCGAGTGTCTGATCACTAAACATCTCTAGATGTTTGAAGATTTGCTCCATTATATGTTCAATTATCTCACTGCTGCAACAGTTTACTGGGGCAAAGAAGGTTGATTAAATCTCACTCAAATAAGAGCAGTTCTCCACCCACACTTGTCAGCTAAAGATGGAGGAGCGTGCCTCTGAAAAGGAGCTGACCTGTGAGGGTGGAGATGCATGTGGACGTAATCCATTGAGGGCGTCTCTCCCTCCATAATCATCATCATATCACTGCTTTTACAGCTTTAGTTTTACCTTTTGTTCATTTTCTGCAACATTGTCACATTTAAGGATAAGGCCTTGGGTTACAGGTATCTACATTAACTGGTTGGATGGATCTGGGTGGATCTTAATTTGGAAAAACAAAAGATTTTGCACATCTGTTTAGTGATGCAGGTGTGTGGGAGGGGATGAATGGATCAGAAGGAGCAGAAAAATCCAACACACTTTCAAAGTTGCAATAAAAAATTTATTTGCATAGTTTCAGTCCTGGCCCTTTATAGGCAAGTGGTTTTTAAACAATGGATCTTATAATAATAAACCTGATAATTACAGGTTTGTTAAAAAGAAAAACTGAAACTCACAACAGCAACTCGTTTTTAAGAATTTCAAGGAAGGAAACGTCCTGATGGAGATTCCTCTGAATACATTTTAAGGACATTTTCACCAATGTTTTCCTTCTTACACACAGACCTCAGACAGAAACAACCTACTGACTGCCTGCCTGCCTGCCTGACTGACTGACTGACTGACTGACTGACTCACTCACAGGTTCAAACATGACTGACAGTGGAGGAGTTGGCTGTGATTAGTTTTTCTCCTGCTGCAACTGACCTGACTTTCACAACTTTAAACTTCAACCTCTGAAGGTTTACGGATCAGGAAGTGCACAGGTGTTGACCTTTGACATCTAAGCAGTTGGGACATGGAGGGGTAGAAACATTCAAACCAGCCCAGATGGAGGAGAGATCAGATGGTTCAACAGTTTGTTTCTCAGCGAATCATCAGTGCTCCCAAAACACCATATAAAAACAACATTAGACATTTGACATTAGAGGACCCAACAAATATTACTATAGCTGTCAACTCTGTGACATCATAGTAACAGATATAAAGAAGGTTTGACATGAAGTTGGTATCTCAAACACGTCTTGTTAAACCAGAGTGATCGATGACGGATACGCTGTGGTCAAGGAGACGCGATGTCACAGTGATGGACGATAGAGTACTGTGCCAGTATAGTGCTAGATAGATAAGACCTGCAGACAGATGCTGAGGCAGCTGGTGGAAGAATTGTCCAGCAAGTACCAAACTATAGAAGACATCAAGCCAGAAAACTGATGTGGAACCTCTCACTAAATCAGTAAGCCATGATGATGATGATGATGATGATGATGATGATGATGATGATGATTTTGTTTATTATCTTTGATACAGTAAGATTAAATCAAAAAATTGAAGGTAGATTGTCTGTACATGACTGGTACAGAGGTCTGGACCTCCACCTGTTCATGTTCATGAAAGAAAGTCTGAGAAAACTGCTGAATGTGGTGAGTTCTGTTTAATCACTTGAATTTGGCTTAACAACTCCATATGCAGTCACTATGACGAGAGCCCTCTAAAAATTTCAGAATTATAAAGAACCTACCAACAAAATAGTACTCTTCTCATGCTGGTCCCGGGCATAGTTATGTCACTTCTACATTTCAGGTCTACGTAGAGCCATCAGTGGACACTTTATAAGAGGAGCTGTTGGTCATTGACTTTCCTTAGGCAAACACTGTCTGCATTGGCACTAATTACCTCAAAGTGTATACACAAGATCACAATCAAGTGTACTGTATTCCCATGGCATGTGTGGACTACAAATATGGAGCACAAAGGATAAACTCTATGAAACACACAAAAGGAAACAGCTGCAAACTCAAAACACAGATGCTTTGAAAAACATCACATCATGCATCACAAAAGTAACTGCTACTTAAACTAGAGAAATATTACACATTTGTGTTTTGATTGTTTTGTGGCAGTGATGGTAATTTCAATCTTTTACTCATCAAGTGTTTTGTGTCAGGCACCTCTCCTCTACACAGAGAATGGTTGGAGAGTTGGAAACACCAACTATCTCAGGATGATGTTTTAATCAAATGGATTCATACACAAAGTATAGAACTCCACAAGATGTCTTGCTTAAAGAAGCATTTGTGTTCAAAAACTTTTACTGAATTGCACCAGAAACTGTTTGTCCCTGATTGACTGGACTGATCTGGGTGCAGCTCTTTAGACCATTTCAAGGTGGTTTTCAGTCCCACAGAGATCTTCTGTAGAACCTCGATCACAATGTTTTGTGGGTCTGGAGAGTTTGTTCCAGAAGCTTCTCTCCTGATGAATCTCTGACCTTTTGACCTTTCACCTCCTCCTCACAGGAAATCGAGTCCCTGCTGGTGAACTGGAGTGGGCCAGACCTCAGCGGGTTCGGAGAGCTGGTTCTGGAGGGCTCCTTCAAGGTCCACAGAGTGAAGAAGGAGAGAGCGTTCTTCCTGTTCGATAAGATGCTGCTGATCGCCAAGAAGAGGCTCGAACAGTTTATCTATAGCACACATATATTCGTAAGCTCATCAATGTTGTTCTAATAGTCTTATCATGATTTGAAGAGCCACTAAGCCCCTAGTTTTACTGTGCCATGATGGTATAGGTGCTGATGATGGTTTACTTCCATAAAAATAGTCAAATTTAAAGATTTTTTTGCAAAAATATTGAGTCTTCAAAAAAACAGATTCATGTTAGATAACATGTCGAACCTTCCTTTTGAACAGGTGTATCACTCATGTATTTGTCTTTATGTTTCCCTCTCTCTGCTGCAGTGCTGTAATCTGCTGCTGGTGGAGACGCTGAAGGATCCGTTGTGTTTCAGAGTGTCAGACCAGACGATTCCCAAACAGCAGCACATCGTCCAGGTGAGTGCTGGAATGATGGTACCTCAGGAACCAAGTCCTCAACATTTTGATCCACCTCCAACCCCACTGACCTGAGGTCATGTCAGAGTCAGTCTGAGATTATTTGATGTTAAAAAAGATAAACAATACAGCTGATTAATCTGCAGCTATTAATTACCATTTAGTCATTTAAGTGATTTTTCAAGCAACAGTGTCAAACATTCAATGGTTTCTTCAGTGTGAGGATTTTTTTATATCATTATAAATGTTATACACTGTATTTGGCTTTTGGCCTGTTTGAACAAAATATCCATTTCAATAAGTCGCTGTGGAGATTTTGAAAAAATATTTATCACTATGTTTTGACATGTTATAGTGTTAAGTTTGAATCAATCAGTCAGTAGTTGCAGCCCTAATAAAAAATGAATAAACAGCACAGAAACATGAACTAATGACACAAGGTCATAATTACAGAAAGGTTATTGGTTACAGTGTCGACTGACTGTACTAACTCCTGTATTTCTGTCACTAATGCTACCTCATGCAGACAAAGAACCAGGAGGAGAAGAGACTGTGGGTGCACTACCTCAAGAGACTGATCGTAGAAAACCATCCTGCTTCACTCCCACAGAAGGTGAGGGGGGTGAACCAGTGTTTTACATCCATATAACTACGATATTACATCCAGAACTTCTGCTGTTGTTTTTACTGTCAGCACTGAGTATCAGTACTGGACCAAAGGCATTAAAGGCGGAAGTTATAGTAGTAGTTGTAGTGTCAGTTGCAGAAGAGTAGTATTACTATTGTACTTTTAGCAGGAGTAGTAGTTTTACTGTAGTACTGGTAATAGTAGAAGAAGATACAGCAGTAACCAGTTGTAACAGGAACTAAAACTGCTAAATTAATCAAAGTAGCAGGATTAACTAAAGTCATACAGTAGATGTAATGTCGCTGGTACTAGCAGCATCAGTAATTTGGTCTTTCCTGCCACCTGCTGGTCATTTACACAAATTTCACTGCACTTTGAAAAACTGGATCCATGAGAGGGAAGTCCTGAGCACTGCCTTCTTTTCTGTTTCTGTTTTGAGGAAATATATCACAAACTAAACAAAATGTACACAAAAGACAAACACACAAATCAACACGTCTGTACAACTATCTTTGTACCATAACCCAAACTCTAATACCAAGGCTGTGTCCGAAATCACTCACTAATCCCAGTATAGTCCACTATATACTGAGTTCACCATTTTGGCTGAATGTATAGTAAGAATTCTTCTACCCTACACAGTGGACTAGTATCCCAGAATGCATCATGTAAGGTAGTGTACAACCGATGGTCACTAACCAAGTAATATATACCTGCATTGTGCTCTTGCTCAAAAAAAGAAGAACAGTGCAGAGAAAATGTCAAGTGATGTCCTAATGTGTTTTAACATTTCACAGATCAGTGTATATAGTCTTCTACATAGGACTGTCTGGATAGTGAGTAGGGAGGAGTGAATTAGTGAGTGGTTTCAGACACAACCCAGATCTTAACCCTCAAACAACCATCTCAACTTTTGGGGTCCAGCATTTTGGTCTTGATAAAGCCCCATGCACCGCACAAGTACAATGGGCTCCCAGTTTTCAGACCCCATTGTAGTGTACACCATTAATATAGTTAAAAAAAAAACACACACACACACACACACATGCACACACTAACACACGCAAAACATATTTTCTGGATGCAGTAGTATCTCTAAGTTGTAGCGACTGCGGACATCTATCCACTCACGTTCTGAACTTGAGCCTGGAGCAGTGAACGACATCGACATCAGATCCAACACCAAATCATTCTGCACAGGTACATTGACTTAACAAATACAGTAAGATATGATTACCAGAACAAACGTTTTGGTTTAGAATACATTTGACTCTTGAAACTGTGAGTTTGACTTTTACTCCTCTGTTTCTCTGAATGAGGCTTTTTCTTCTGTGTACCGTGTGAATCTCTTTTACCAGAAATATGAGAACTAAACAAAACAGTTCATTGGAGGAATTTAAATCACAGAAAGTACTGACCAACTGTACCTTCCGCTGATGCAACTGTTACTCTACACAAACCAAGTGACAAACTCGCCCCTCCCCTCCGACAAGCTTGACCATGAGCTGGTTTCACAAAGATAGACTGTGACTGCGGTTTATATAACAATTATATAACAAATAGTCATACTTCACTGTATCCATCTGCTCAGCTCAGTTTACCCCACTAGAACATGTTGTCTCTTGTTTTTTTGTGCTACTCCTCATCGCCGGTGTCATTGATTGTTACCATGATAACATTGGTCTTAGGACCTTAGCCTGGGGGTAAGGTGTTAAATTTTTTTGGCTTAAGTCAGTCAGTCAGACTCTGTTTTTATTTTTGTGAAACTTTTTTACATGTATTAAACTAATCTATGAACGCAATGAACACTGAACCCACACTACAGACCAGTCTGAAATATCTTTGTGAAACTGGCCCCAGGTGGTGCTTTCAGAAGTGCTCAGGTCTCTCTGAACAGTCATTTAATTTCTTAGCATGCATTAGCACAGGTCGCCAGTCTTTTAAAGTTAAGTGATAAAAAAAAAATGTTTCAGTATTCAGGACCTCAAAGTCTGACCCACATGAAATAAAATTCCAAACAGACCATAAAACAGACCCTGACTGTCAGAAAGTCCATTTAGAGACCGCATCATTTAACTTATCATTGTTATTTGTACAAACACCTCATAAAGAATGACTGAGGAGACATTTATTTTCTGCCTCTTATCTTATCTTCCAGGCGAGACAGGTCCTGGGAGACAACTTCTGTCAATGTGAGCACACAACCACACACACGCACACACACACATACACAAACGCACATTCAAGCAGAAAGATAGGAACACACAAATTTAAAGAAACACACACACAAGAACACGCATTTCTTTTGGCAGTCCTGTTTACAAGCATCATACCATTTTATTCATAAATAAATCCACTGTGAGTGGCTGATTTTAGCATGTGATGATGGGGTCACATCACTTCCTGTGTTTAAGCGCCCCAGTTTGACCAGGACAACCTAAAGAAGTCCTCTGCCTCGCCACGACTGGATGACATCTACAGCTATCACAGAGGAAGACGTCAATCAGGTCAGGGTTAGTGGTCATTTTCTCTGTGCTGCAGTTTAACAAGATGATGTGATTTTAATGTACATCCATGAGAAATAACAGTTTTAACAGAGTTGGAAAGATGCTTAATGTAGTCATTAAAATAATACCTGAGGGTCTCTCTGCTGTTTGTCCCTCCAGAGCCTCCAGAGCTGCTGATGTACACACCTGAGAAGTCCAGGAAGAGTCTGCCGCTACTGCTGGAGGGAAACCTGCCATACAGACGCACCAGGAGACAGTCAGGTAGACAGAAACACCTGGGGACAGTCAGGGAGACAGAGACAGAAAAAACAGGAGACAGTCACGTAGACAGAGACAGAGAAACCAGGAGACCGTCAGGTAGACAGAGACAGCTAATCTAAATCAACAGTTGAGGACAGAAGTGTCCGTCCTCCACTGAGGACCGATGCTGTCAGTCAGTGTTCAGCTGTGAAAAGTTGATGAGATTATGAACATTTTTCCTGATAAGTGTGCAAAAAAAACTCACAGAATGATGACTCACAGAAACTTGGTATTGAGTAATAATAACAACAAAACCTGTCAGGTCAGAGTTTTAACCATGAGCCAACAGATCAAACAAAGTCTCTGTTTATTTTTCAGCTCCAGCTAAAGATATTGAAGCAGCGTTTCATCCCAATGGTGAGAATCTGTCTGAGTCAACTTGAGGATCATACTAATGATAAAGATGTACTGCACAATACAAATTCAACAGACCAACCAGGCCTGCTGAACGGTTGAAATCAGACATCACAGAATATTTGACACAGGCTTATTGTTGTTGTGGTGTGGTTGCTAAGAAGTTAAGTGCCTGTCTAATGATAACATCTGTCTCCTATCTGTCACACTCTTCCTCTCTTCTCCCTCCTGACTTTCCCACCACCCGGGGGAATCCTGCAGCTTTGAAGGTGAGTGTAGTGAAGGTGAGCACATTCAAGCTCCCCTGATGATACAGCAGGACCTCAGCAGGATACTAGATAAGTCCTCACCAGTGTCAACAGCTGACTGTATTTCCCAGCATATTTAATTATGATTATGCCTCTGTGCCAGCTATAGCGAGAGCTGAGTGGATTTTAGTGGTCAAAGGTCAAAAGTCAAAGTTGTGTTGACTTCAGAAAGCATGATTTTGGCTATGTGATTGTAATAGCTCAGTAACGCTTTGAGGGCATTTCTTCACATTTGGTAAACTAAATTAAACTAATTAGATTTTGGTGGTCAAAGGTCAAAGGTTAAGGTCAGTGTGACCTCACAAAACACTTTTTGGCCATAACGAGAGTCAAGACTTCACACAGAAATTATGACAAAATTTCAAACAAATATTTTATATTTTATATAACTCTGGATAAACTGTGTTTTCTGTGTGTTTCTGATTGAAAAACAAATCATTAAATCAATAAGCCATCATATGCTGAGGGACTGTTAATAACATATAACATATGTGAATGGTTTTGATGTATAGAGTTGTGTTAATATTTGGTGATACAGCATGAGTTCAAAGTGACTGTGGTGGTATATGGTGCTGTCTTGTGTCTTGCAGCAGGCGGGCAGTGAGGGCGAGCTGTGCAAGGCCGACAGTCTAGGCTCAGCTGGCAGCAGCAGCACACTTGCATCCTCTGTCATTGAGGTGGATGCTGAACGGCCTGAACTGGGCCTGACACAACAGCTCCGACCTAATCATGAGGAAGAGGTATTTCACTGTGATGTGATGTGAGAACAGCTTGAGACTTGATTTGTCCCTCAGCATCAAATAAGACTGCTCACCGAATTTAACCCATAGAGGTTTGGACTTAAGTCAGACATGTATACATGTATAATGTATTGTAAAAAAAAATTGAAATTCTTAAAATGAGTCGACCTGAACTTAATCTTCTTGACTTGGACTTGACCTGAAAGATTATAAACGACCCTGCTTCTGTATTACGAATAGATTTCAATCTTCACTATTCTTTTTCTGTCCTTGTCTTTATCTGTTCTAATGACCAGGAAGATGAAGAAGAAGAGTTAACCCCCCTTAGTCATCCTCCCACTCTGTCCATCACTGAGGAGATCCTGGAGTTCATCAACCAGAGCAGAGCCAGAGAGGGACTCACCTCTATTCATACTGATGCAACGGTTAGAGACAATTTACCTGTAATCTATACATATAACACCTATGATAGGACACAACTTATGACCTGATTTGTCTACACACTTAATCTGTTTTATTCAGATTAATATACTACAGGATATTGTACCATACTCTTCTGTACTTAACTGTAATCTGCTGAACAAGATGAGTGTATCAGTCAGACCAGTCTTAAGCCCTGCTTGTGGCTCGTTTTAAAAGGGGGGAGAGGACTTCAGGCACTTTGCAGCCTGTGCATTCAACTGATAATTACAATATATACTCAGTTGGCAGTTTATTAGGAACACCAAGCTAAAACTAATGCAGCCTACTTCAACAGTCCTGTAATTTTAATGTTATTAATTGTTGTCAAGACTGTGTGATCATTGTGGAGGATGTAGTGTGTGGAGCTATTGAGCTGTGTTACATTATACAGAGAGGTGTTTCTGTTCTTTAGCCTACCTTCTCTAAATGTGACAAAAGAGTAGTAACACCAGGACACCTTGGTGGGAGTTCATAGAGGCGGAGATGTATAACATAAACTTCACAAAGCGCTACGTTGGTAGGCAAGGATCCAACGTCAGTATTTTAGCATTTAGTGTTAGCTAGAACCATTAGGCACCTTAAAGTACATGTCAAAAATACGCTTAAAAGTACAAGTACACAAAAAAACGACTTTGTTACAATAAGGAGAGTAAATGTAATTTGTTACTTCCAACCCTGCTGATGACAGCCCTTATGGAAAGGGTTAGGTTTCGGTTTCATCATCTGGGGACCATGAATTAGCCAGTAATTGTCTAGATATCTTCAGACTCATTTTAAAACACCATTGTCTTACTTTTCTTCCAGGAGAAAGTAAATCAGTCCAAAGGGAGTCAGTCTCCAACTAACCAGAGCAATTTCACCTGCCCACTGCCCCCAGTTGTCTGCTCCTCCAGCCCAGAGCAAAGACCTGCAAAGCAACAGGAGCAGGAAAGATCAGAGATGGAGGATGACGGCACCCTGCAGAGTCAGACCAGTAACTCTGACAAGGAAAATGAAGCAACAAATGAAGTCAAAGAAATTCCAGATGCAACAAGTCACGTGGAAAAGGGAGTGGAACTAGATGCAGAGACACAAGGAGAAGGGGTAGATAAAGAGAAAGAAGACAAGAAAACAAGGGAGGAAGGAGAGGGACAGTGCATCATCTTGGCTGCAACATCAGATCACCCCTCCATCTCAGCAGAGGAAGAAAGAGAGAACAGTAGGGAAGAGGCGAGCAATGAGGCCACCACTTCCTCCCCAAATCCAGATCTCTCTCATCACCCCATCCAGAGATGCCAGCCACCTACAAGAGGCTCCCACCTCACCAAACGTGACAAGAAGATCATCGAAAAGATCAGGAGTTACTACGAGGCAGCAGCCGAAGCCGATGAGGATGATGTGGAGGAGGAAAATGAACAGGGAGAGGGAGTGGCATCAAGGAGGAGGAACAGTTTCTCACAAATCCCATCTGGCTTGGTGAAGGAGTCTGTGTCACGCTTTGATGTGGGTGGACACCAGGGTGAAACAGAGAGCACACAGTCCAAGTATGAAACAACTGAAGCAATCGACAGAGAGAATGATCGAGAGGCAGAGCCCTGCTCCCCCACTGGTCCCATCTCTTCCCCAACTCCACTCTCAGCATATGCAGAGAATGATAGACAGGCAGATAAACCAATCAGCTCCCTGGATTTCGATGCAGAAGGCCCAATCAAGACACCAATGCTTACTGTAATCCAGGACAAGGAGACGCCAAACCAAGTGGGTCTCAATCTGCAGTTGAACCAAAACAGGCCTGTTGGAGAACGAACTGAGATACAGGACAACAACGGAAAGGTGTGCACAGGACTACTAGAGGAAGGACTGGATGACAGGCAGGATGGAAACTCAAATGTTGTGCCTACTGGGGAGCAAGGTGGTCACTTACTGCAAGCGGTGGGATCATCTAACACCAAACAGTACAAGTGCAGAGATGAAACAACCAAAACTTGTGTTATGAAAGGTGTTATGAAAAGCGATGAACGTAACCAATGGGACCCAGCAGAGCCGAAGAGAAGCCAGAAAGAACCCTCTACACCTCTGACACCTACAGAACAATGTCAAAAGACTGAGACTACAAGCCATTCCACTTGGACTGTAACCAAACACAGAGACCTGGCCAAGACAAGCCTTGAGGATCTTACCAGTCAAATAAAAGTGGGTCGATGGTCCCGCCACTCCAGGATTGTCACTGCTAACCGGGCGTTGTTTGAGGGCATGGGGTCGGATGTAACCAGTGTTGGGTTGTTTGAGTCCAGCCCTGTGGTGGACCCTGTGTTGATAGAAAACTCAGAGCGTATTCTGAGCAAGGTCCAAACACTGGCCCGGATGTATAGTGCCAAAGCCAGTACCATGAAGATCCCGCTGCATCAGAAACGGGCCAGTGCTGTACAGAACCAATCATGGGGCTCAGGTAGACTGTCTGGACACTCAACTCTAACCCTGACACAGGTTCCATCCCAGACTCAACAACAGACCCCTTCTAAGAACTGGCAACAAACACAATACCAGATGGGAATCAATAATTCAGATACCCACACGGGATCCAAAACTGGAACACAAACTCACATCAAGACCAAGGTTCAGAGTCAAACCCAAACACAAACTAAGCAGCAATTGCAGATCCAAACTAAGAGCCAAATCTCGAGTCAGGCACAGACTCATTACCAAAGGCAATACCAGACCCAGACTATGAGCTGGGAGTACCAGAGGATCCAGGAGGAGGGGATGATTAACAGAGCAGAGAGCCTGACAGTTGGTAGGTTGGCCTTTCTAAAATTCAGACACTCAGACTGACCAACTTTCATACCTGTAGAGCCACATGGCTGTATGGCCAATGGTCATTGTAATCCATTACTGAGGGGTTTTCTGTTGTTCTCTTCTAGATTTCCAGAGGTCGGTGATGCCCCCCTGTGAACCTCTGCTCTTTGGTCATGTGTTTGTCAAAGAGCAGCTGACCTCAGCCTGTCACCACCAAATGAATGACTTCACCCTCTCCAGGCCCAGGGACTTCATCTCTGCCTTGACTAAAGAAAGAGACTCTGTTGTAGGCTGTAGATCAGGTGACAAATCCCAGACCAGCTCCCAGAGCCCTAGGGAAAATCCAGTTACCTCACAAAGAGATCAATCTTCCAATCAGGCACAGGATAACAGCTATGACCCGGGGCGCACCTCCTCTGACAGGTGCATGGCTTCTACATCTGCCAGGAGTCACCTCAGTGCACAACCTGAAGATGAGAGCTACAGTTCATGCTGCTCTGCCACAAACACACCCTCGACTCCAACCATGACCTTGGATTGTGGAGTAACCAAGCTCAGCTCCACCTGTTTCGCAGGGAAAGATGAAGCCCTGCATCAAAACAGAGAGGTTTATACAGATACTGAGGAGACAGAGAAAAAAGGGGGGTGAGTGAATAATACTTACAAACACAGGAAAATGACATGATGAGCTCAAAGGGGTAGGAGTTAAGGTGATAATTATGAAAGGTAAAGGTGCCAGGATCATTGAGTAACTGTAAAATATGCAAATAATAACAGCAGGACTGGGCATGCACTTGACTTCCACCTTCACTACCTACTGCCTACTGAAGATATAAAGGTCAGGCTTTATAGTGAATACAGATGTCTGAAGCTGCTGCTTCTAATGACGACTAGATCCTGGTTTTAAAAAAAATAAATAACAGGACATTTAGGATTGTTTATTATTATTATTATTATTATTTATTACTACATTTATAAAACAACAGGTTAGGGTCTGTATAGCCAATTACACCTCTTCTGCTTAAAAATCTGTTTAAAGAGTCATAAGGATGTGTGTGTGATGGACATTTGACAGGTTTCTTTCCAGTGGTGTTAGCCCGTTTCATATGCAGCATATCTGCATTTAATTCCTGCAGCACATGACAAGAATTTCAGCAAATTCCCAACCAATTCAATACCAAATTAAAGCTGCAAGCAACGTTGCGTGGGCCCTTGCCCTGTCACACACCTCAGTTGTGCTGGGAGGACGCAACTAGATGCAGCCAACATGCATTATATTCCTGCATATCACGTGTAAACCAGACCATGAAAATGTCATGTAAATCAAATGATGATTGTCACTCAAGGGTTAATTCCTTTTTTTGGTAGGTGGTGCTATGACTATGATTTCATATAAACATGCACATGTCTTCACTGCGGGACTCTCATCAAAAATGTGAAGTTTGGAGTAGATTGGACATTGAAATTTAACAGCCACACCTTCAACCACAACTCACAGTTTTCACTGTAAAGCATCATCAAGGTCTTTTCTGACCAAGTTTGAGATGGGTGTGGTCAACCCGCTAGGAGAAGTACATCAAATTGTAAAACATGATATTTGCCACTAAGGGGGCGCTATGATTATCACTAAATATTGGCCAGTAGATGTCTTCAGGCCAGGACTCTTATTAAACCATATAAAGTTTGGGGCAGTTTGGACAATGTGTGTCACCGCGCCACCACAGGCAGGCCGTTCAATGAAAACTCAAAAGCTTTGCAAGTTCTTAAGATGAAACTGACCAAATATGATGTTGATATGATCAATTCCATTGGAAGAGTTTGTTAAATTGGAAAAATTGCACAAGAGCTGTTGCCAGGCAGGATGCTTTATGTTTTTTTTTTTTGTTTGTTTGGTTTTTTTAATATGTTTTGGAGGTATTTTTGCATTTAATTGGATAGTTGCAGTGAGAGAGAGACAGGAAACCCAAACCAGGCCACTGCAGCTAGGACTTTATGTTTTGAGGTTGTCCGTGTGTTTGTCCCATACTCCTGAATGTGATATCTCAGTGACACCTTGGGGGAACTTCTTCAAATTTTGGCACGCACATTCATTTGGACTCAAAGATGAACTAATTAGATTTTGGTGGCGTTTAAAGGTCATTGTAACCTAACAAAACATGTTTTAGGCAATAACTCACTAATTCATACAGTAATTATGACACAATTGAACTCAAATATCTATAAGGATAAGATTAAGTCATTATATTTATATCCAAAAGGTCAAAGGTCAACTTCACTAATGTTCTGCAAAAACACCTCTGGTCATTATTCAACACTAATACTGCAACTTAAGGAAGGAGAGACTGTCACCATGTTTCCTGTAACTTAGCTGGTTGGTGGAGGAAACAACCATTAGGCAGTGAGTCTAGTTAGAAATGGAGTCAAGCTGAGGTGGGAGAAACTGGTGGCAACCTCCACTGTAAAGTGTAATAGGATGATAAACCTATTACTGAGCACATATACCGCCAAAACACCTCTTCTTAAAACTTCATATATTTGGAATAAAACAGTATTTTCCAAATCTTGACTAAGACACACATTGGAAGAGGTAAAACTGGCAACAGTGACGTCACTGTTTTGTGGGGAAATGTAAACAGGTTTAGACAGGATTTGTCAGGTTTATAGAGGACTATTTGTAGAGCCAACAACAGGTTACAATTGAAGCAATTCGTGTATTATCATGTTTTGTTGTTTGCCAGTTATGTTAGTCATTGCTTGTTTCAGTCTTGATTAACTTTCCAAAGACATTGTTTGATTCTCCTCCTGGTTTTCTGCAGGTCACAGCAGAGTGCTGCACACCCTGTCTCCTCAGTCAGAGAAGACTCAACATCTGCAAACATCATTACCCAGCCAGCACACAAATACAAGCAGGATATACCAGCTGCACAGTATATACAAAATAAACATGTACCAGATACAGACAACATTGTGCCGGGTGCTCATGCAGAGCCTGAACACTTGGTTTGTACAAAAAACCTGGATGGAGAGCTGGTGCTAACTTTAGCAAAGAAAGATGAACTCCGAAGTGATCAGACAAAATTAAATGAGACAAAGTGTGACTTAAATTCTCCATCACAAACCAGGATGATTGTACAGGGTTCAGCAGTGATCTTTTCAGAGGAGCCACCTTTCCACAGATCCTCAAGAGACCTGGTTATTCCACCATCCCCGAGCCAGCCTTTGCACTTGACCTTTGACCCCTTTCAGGTGAATCTCACCTCAGAGGATCACAAAGCAAGAGAAAGGGCAGCACTAAGTCCAGGTCCATCACCAAATCCTACCCAACCACAGTCTCAATCAGCACAGTCAGGAGACTGTCTACCAACATTCATTAGCCAGAGGCTACCAGAAATACCCACTACTACGGGTAAACAGGCCCTGTCTAACACCTTGAATCTCAATTACACCACTCCATATGAATGCAGGTATGTCTATACCCACAAAAGCTCCTTCATAGCTTTTTACTACAAGGTACAAAAAGTAGACATTCAATAGAGTGTTCTTCAGACTCTCCTTTATAGTCTTTAAAACCTTATACCAACCGGTCCATGACCTCAACTTGACCATGTCCTGACCTGAGTTCAATTCAGCCCAGACATGGTTTTCAATTTTAGCATCTCATACACAGTAAGACTTTTAAATAATCACTATAATCACTCTAAATGAAGTTTAGCCCCTTGTTTTGCTCATTTCATGTCCTTTGGTTGTCTTTTGATAAAGTGTTGAAAGTAGAAACCTATGAGCAAATTGGCAGATTTATGATAAAGGAAACTACAAGGTTAAGTCAGGCCAAGCATTCTTTCAAGTTTGGGCCTAAGGGCACATTTGTACCGTAACCACACCAAATAACACAGTAAGGAATGCCAATTTGGCTCATTATAGCAGTAAAAATCTGCCTTCAGCCACATCACTGGGCTGTGTATCAGTTGCACTTAAATACTCAATAGTTTTTGAAAGTTAGTGGCTGGTAGAAAACAAATCATATGTATCATGTCTAACATATTTAACACTAACTGCTTAAGAAACAAGCAGATCTGAATAGCATGTAAACAACAGAAACACCAGCAACTGGAAATGAGACAATACTAATATAAACAATTAATATACTAAGTTTAACACAACAGACGAGAGTGACTGAAAACAAGGCTTCTACTAAAATACCACTATGACCAACTCATACCAACATATCAAACAGAGGGAGTTAGACAATAAGACCTGCCTCTAATAAAAGTCTGTCTCGTTGACCTTTCTCTCTGAGTGATCACGTTACAGTAAATACAGCTGAAATCCCAGCTCAGTCTTTAATTGATGTGTCTGGTGATTTTGTCAGAGGAAGTCAGTTGTAAAATCAGGATTTGACCAGAGGCAGTCCAGATATACAGTATACGAGGTTCTGACCTAGTCTTGTTAAAACAATGAGTTCAAGCTCCATCTTCCCTGATTTACTCAGCTCCACTTTCCACCTCGTCAACATAATTCATCCTCTCCCATTGTGGTTAAACCTAACCAACCTGGATAGGAGGAGCAAGTTCCCATAAAGCACTAGGTGTAAAAAGGGAGCATGCGTTACAAAGAAGTCATGTCGCAGAAAATACTATAGCAAGCAACACATCAATAGGGAAAGCAATGAAAAGAGGCCTATGCAAACAGCCAGGTTTTGTTGGATGCATCGCTTATGATTTTTCAATCTCTGTCATTTCGGTAAAACTAAACCACTGTCTGTGCTCAGTGTGGCTCATTTTGATCTGTGCCTCTCTATCAACTCCAGGGAACCAGACCAGCAGGACTCAGGATCCCCTAACAACCTGCCCATCTTCGGCCTCCTTTCAGACCACCACCCACCCTCCAGACTCTCCATGGAGACAGCCAGCCTGGGGGAGCCACCCAACCCAGCCATTGCCACCCATAGCCAGGACACAGAACCCACCTCGGCCCCCTCAGCCTTCACTCCCAGCTTAAGACACCACTCTCGTTCTCCTGTTAGAGCTCCTCCCGCCTCCTCTCCCCTGCCGCTGTCCCCCTCCTCTGTCCGAGTGCCTCCTTGCTCATCACTGTTCACTGCCGTTCCAGCATCTTCTCTGACCCCTGGATCCAGTGAAGGCTTCACCTCCCCAAACACTGGCTCCAGGGCTGTTCCCTCTTCATCCCCTACTCCCTCTGCTGGCATGACAGCCCCACCTGCCTCTTCTCCAACACCTTCCTCTGTTTCAGGGAGGTCTTTATCAGTAAGAGCAGGTGTCCCCTCCTCCCCTACACCATCCTCTTCCCCCCGCTCATCCCCCATAACTTCTTCCTCTGCATTTACCAGATCTTTAGCTGCCTCCTGTATCAGCCAGTCCATCAGTCAGAGTATGGCAAAAAAAAGCACTGCCCAGCAACAAGCCCCATCCATAAACCCAGTAAATCAAAGCCCCTCCTCCACTCCCTCCTTCCCCTCATCTCATCTACAACGGCATTCCCCTTCTCCAAAACTCCCTCCCAGTCAGCAAAGTCCCAGTACACCTGCTTATGTCCAGATGGGGTACATTAAAGATGGGCACCAGCATCCAAGGTGTCCACCATCATTTCTCCTATCCTCTTGCCCTTCTCCATCCCTCCTCCAGTTAACCACTCCCTCTCTTTCACACTGCTCACCTTCCCCATCTATGAGTCTGGCCCATCATCAACCTTCCCACTCTCCCTCGGCTTCCTCTCGTCCTTCATTCCTTCACTCATCGCAGAATGCAAACAACAACAACAACAACAACTTTAGCTTAGCTGGTTTACCAACAGTGGTCAGCAGTGGAAGTAATATCAGCAGCTGTAGCATTAACGGTGCTGTCAATAATGGGGGTTGGTCAGGAAGTCCTCAGAAGACACCGCTAGCTAATGGTAGCACTAATGCTACAGTAATGCAACAAACCCATGATCCTCTGTGGTTGGGGTCACACAACCGTGTAGCTCGGCCTTTTTCTGCATCCGAACCCAACTCACGAGTTCAGTCCCCAACTCCCTCCCCAACCCCTGCTTCGTTTGCTCGACTCTGCTCTCCACCTCCTCAACATAAGTTCTCCACCCCCATGGCGAACAAACCTCCCCACCCCCCGAGCACACGGGCAGGAGGTGCAAGTTTCCATAATCCGCTAGGCCTCACTTTGGAGCTTCCCAGGGCCTCTTCAGCAAGTTCGGCATTAGTACAGTCATCATCATGCCTGAGCCCTCGTATCCTCTCCCCTCCTCCCATCGGCGTGTCAGTGAATGTTTGGACAAATAATGTTGCAACACCTCAACCAAGAAACCCCAGATTAGCTTCCTCTTCTCCTTTGTCTCCCTTTTTTTCCACCTCAGGCTCAGCAACTTTTCCCACTTCCTCTTCTACTTCAGTCCAACTGCATAGCTCTAGAGCCTCTTCCCCGTCTCGACCCTGTCCTCCTGCAGTCCAAACACTCCATAGGTCTTTCTCCTCCAACTTGGCAGACAGACCCCCTAGTCCAGCCTGGAGCAACCCGAGTGGACTCCGCTGCTCCTGGGCAGAGAGTAGCCATAGGTCCCTTTGTTTCAGTGGAAGTGGTCGAGGGTCTTTCGACCAGCAGGAGTCCTATCCAACCAGTCCACTGAGCGGATGGTCCTCATGCAACACCTCGCAGTCCTGCCTCAGCCCCCGACCCGGGCTTCAGTCCTCACTCTCAGCTAGCAGGCTTACCCCAACGAAGGGCACCCTTGGTGGCCAGCATTTCACCAGCGTGCCATGGCCAGATGTTCGAGAGCTTTCAAACAAATATAACGGGGCTGACTGCCTCGATACAATTGGTACTTCCACTATCATCGCCACCTCTCCGTCTCTCTCCTCCCTCTCTCAGTCCTTCCTCTCCTCTCCGGCTCCATCAGACAGTCAGACAGAATGGGGAGACCCAGAGCTAGAAGAGGGTAGCTGTCGTAGCCAGCTCATCTGTGCCTATGTTGCCCACCCCTTCCATGAACAAAACCTCCCCTCATGTCTGGCCCTGTCCTCCTCAGGCACCACCTCCCCTCCAAACAACTACCCATCCGAAGTCAAACCACACCCTCAGGCCCAAACCACCACCAGAACATCTCCTGTACCCCCTGTCCCTTTCCCCGTGCCTTCAAACTCATCACCTCTACCTTTTGTCCATTCCTCTCCTACCAAGCCTGGGAACCAGAAGACCAGTTATGCCACCACAGTCAACCTCCAGATTGCTGGAAGTGGCCGAATAACCTCTTTCAGCACCGCCCAAGTTAGCCTGACCCAAACCCTTCAAGGTGGAGCAGGAGCTGGAGGACCAGGACAGGGGCATATGGTGAGGAGAGTGAGCATCAACGGACTTTCACACCTTCCTCCCCCTCTTCCTCAGAATTGCAACAGGCTTTAAAGAAAGCGAGAACTCTTCCATCATGGTCTTATAAGGGCCAAAATACAAGATGGTGGTGGAAGTAAAAAAGGCATTAGACAATGTGTGTATTTTGCTTTCTGTGCAGAGGAAGCAACACAGGTTAGTGTGTAACTTTTAGTCAGTGGTCCAGACCTTCACAAATATCCCCTGGCTGGACTTGAACCATGAACCACTCTGCTTGCCACCATGTTGGAAATGAAAAAGCAAAGCGTGGGGCCCTTTGACCTGGGAATAAGTTGTTCACATCTAAGGGACAGAATGAATGTTTTCAACTCAATGTGGCACAGATTTGAAGACACGGTGTGAAGGGGATCCATATTGGGTCTTGGCGGGCTTCTGCAAATGCTTCATACCTGAACATTAAACATGATCTTTCAAGAATGGAAATTCTACCTGCACGTTGTTCGTATATTGCAACCTGGGCTAATGACTTTGAGTGGATGCAGATAGAATTGCTTTAAAGATCCTAATATGGTAAAGAGTAATGACCATGTCTCCATCCATGGAAATGTATCACTCAGCTCTGATCTCGTAGGCTGAGCACCAAAACCCCTGACTGTCCACCGCTGTCCGATCACTGGTCAAACGGCTGAACCAGTCTGAAGTCTGTTCATTGGACAGAACAGCTCTGGACTCTGTCTGGTGATGTGACGACTTCTCACATGGAACTTTTCACTTCAGACATTTCTGTAAAAGCCAGTTAACGCAGTAAGATTTAATGAGTGGGAGTTAATCCATTCTAACACATCCTGCAAACACATACACGTTGAAGGTCCAGTGTCCACATTGCTGTATGCAATCATAGTTACTTAAAGTTTGTTTTACTATTTTCTTTTATATATTCTGTTGAACAAACATCAGCGTTTGGCTGTCTGAGGTCAGTGTTGAGGATGGGTAATAACTGTGGTTATTATTAATTCATCATTTTAACCATTTTTATAATTCTTTTTATTTTATTGTTTATTTATAAAGTTAGTCTTTTTCTCTTTGGCACTTAATATCCTTCAAGTAATGTTGGTATTTTGCACAGTGTCCTCACCGCTTGGGTGCATGCTTTGAGTTTGTGTGTGTGTGTGTGTGTGTGTGTGTGTGTGTGTTGTCTATTTGAAATGACGTGTCTTTAACTTCAGACCAAGCTGATATCTGTGTGTTTTAATGCTTATGCTTTGTTTGTTTCTGTATTGGTGTACTCAGATGGTTCATTGACTTTACACTCCCTCCTGTTGTCAGTGCTCTTCAGAAACCTTGTATCTTCAAGTTTCACCTGGTTTTGCTACATGAACTTTGTATTAAACCAAACACTGGTCATGCATCAAGTGTCACAACAGACTCAGGTTTCACTTCCCAGTAACACAGAGAGATGTACTGAAGTATACTTTAATGTACTTTATGCTAAATGCCAGTTGTGTTTGGTTTTTAATTATTTTTATGCCTCGGCGCAGGCTTTATGTTTTCAGGTTGTCTGTTAGTTCGTCCCATTCTCATGAACAAACTCAGTAACAACTGAATTTCTTCAAATTTGGTGCAAACAGTCACTCGGACTCAACAGTGAACTGATTAGAATTTGGAGGTCAATGGTCAAAGTCATTGTGACCTCACAAAATATGTTTTCAGCCATAACTCATGAAGGAGGAGGATAAAATGAAGTGATGACATTTTATATCCAAAAGGTCAAAGTTCAACTTCACTGTGACATTATAATGTTCAGCAAAATCACTTCTGGCCATTATTCAACACCGTCACTCAGTAAGAGTGAGTGTGACAAGATGTCATACAACTTGGCTGGTTGGTGGAGGAAACAATCACAAGGTCATAATTCTAATTTTCCAAATTCTTTTATAGATCATGTCACTCAGATTGAATGTCCCCACACATTCAGAAGCTGTTTTCCAACAGTTTATAGTTCCTTTTGTGATGAGAAATCACTTCACAGAAGCTGGAGAGAAAAATATATTAATCTGTATTTTAAAAAGTTAAAGTAGTGTGGATCTGAAAATGACATTTTTTAAATTTTAATGTTCAACATGAACAGTTCCTTATATTAAACAAGTCCTCCAACCTAAACAACTATTCTTACCCTACAGCGGCAGGAGAGATGCCTCAGATAAATTGTTAAAAATCACTCTTTAAAAGAAATAACTGGCCCTTTTATTTTGTGACAAAGCTGTGGTGAAGGTTAGGTTAGGGAAAGATTCTGGTTTGGGTTAAAATAAGTACTTTGTTAAGGATAGAGGATGTTTGTTGTCATGGTTACAGTAAAAAAAACACGTGGTTAAGGTTAAAGAAAAAACGTTGACTGACACAGGAAATGAACAGCAGTATTCATGTTGAACCTCCTCCCTACACAGACACCTGTCGCTATATTCTAACATTATAATATATGTTTTATAATAAGACGACAGTCTCCTTTTAAAAACAAAAAGCAAAACTAATTCTGTGAAATTCAACATTTGAAATTGTTCTGGAGGTGAAATATAAAGGTCACTTCATAAGATGTGAGGTTTCTGCAAAGTGCAGGGAACTGGAGAGAACTTAATGTTTTTAGGACCTGGTGAAAAGGAATATATTAAGTAAATCTTCATCCAATAATGCAATCAGTGAGATGTATGAAAAATAAAAGGTGTGTGGTGTAAAACAAAAACAAAGTGTGCTTTTCATTGACTGGTTGCTCTATTGTGGGCCAAACTGTACGTTCTGTGTCGATCTGTGCTTCAGCTGACAGAGCTGAGACAAATCCAACATCCAAAGAAATACTGTTTTCGACTAGAGATACAATCTGCATTGTGGATTGAGTGTGTGCATGTCATCTCTACTCGTGTGTAACTTGCTTTATCTTTCACATGATCTTCTCCACCCTTGACTCACACCCTGCTTGCCAGGTTACCTACGGACCTGAATCAGTGAATTACAGCCACAAACCTCACTTTCCAGTTGGTCTGTCTTTTTGCACAGATCAACCAAACCTGCCATACATACAGATGGGCGTGCGACCTTTCTGTTTTTAGTGGAACATATAAAGACATGTCTGATTGTGACTTCCTTGTTTTTCTGAAATCAGATACATCGCTTTGTGCAGCAGTGTGAATGCCTGTGTGTTGATAAATGATCAGTGAGATTGCGGAGGAGTGCAACTCAGTTTCCCTTTTGTTCTGCAACTGACATGTAGACTTTGACCCCTGCTTTTATTTCTTCCTCTGACACGTCTGCTGTCCTCATGCGGTAGCTTTTTCTGGGTAAGAGATTTAATCAACATTATTTCTTAGTTTTGATTAGACCTCCTGCTGCTTCATATATGTGTAAAATGTGCAGAATTTCTATTAGCAGACATGCCTGTGGATAAAGGTGCTCTAGTAGTTGAGATGAAATCCTTAAAGGTTTACTGAGAAAATCAGTCTATAGTCATGCTACCAGCTCCGTGAGGCTGAATTAGACACAGTGTTTCCTTGAGCTAAATGAGCTAACACCTGCATGCTAACATGCTCACAATGACAACGCTAAAATGCTGATGGTTAGTAGGTATAATGTTTACCAGATTTCATCAGTCATTGCAAAAACTGAACTGAATTTTCTTAAATATGCAGTATGATTTTTTTTACTTACTTTATTTATAACACATGGATGATGAATCCTCCTTTCCTAACCACAGAATAAACAGGATTGATATGTTGAAATAAGATCACATGAAAGAAAAATACAAATAGAGAAAGTTGAGCCATTAAAATAATAATTAAGAGAAACCTAATAGAGAAAACTAATTTTTAGTGTTTTCTACAAAGGGAGGGGATTTAGTGAAACAACATTTATGTATAGGCTATAGTATTTTGTTATGATGATGATATTGTTAATTAGAAATACAATCTGCTTGTTCTTCATAATGACTCCTAACTGGCTTTAAAGAGAAGAAATCTATATGTATGGATTTGGGCTTCAGTTCTTGATCGTGTCACAAAAATAAAACAGCAGCTCTGTTGTTTCTACATTCATGTGGGTCTCAGGGTTCGAATTACACTATGGCTTTCGGGGGAGCTCTATTTTCTGTTGTGCACCACTACTTCACATGTCACATACACATGCATACATATAAGCAGTGTGGTCAATAACAGGGTTACTGCGAAAGACATTTTACTATTACCAGGTTCAGGCCCAGGTTCGCTGCTGCAGGTGGTGGCGGTGGTGGAGAATGGCAGGTCTGAGGAAAAACCATGGACTGAAGACAGCGGCTGAGGGGGACTGAGGAACACATCATGACACACCACTCTCATGACTGTACAGTAAATACGAAGCCACAGCCAGCAACTGATTAAACTGCATTCATTTACATAATATATCTCTTTTGTTTCAAACATGAAAACATTTGCAGTCCACCACAGAACAGTTTTACATGTTACGCATTGAACACACAAGGTATAAGGTGTTAATCAGTGATCTTCAGAGGTTGGTAGATGGACTTTGTTTCCTTTGGACAGAGCCAGTCCAACTGTTCCCCCATTTCCAGTCTTTAAGCTAAGATAAGCTAACCAGCTGATGTCTGTGGCTTCATATTTACTGTACAGATGTGAGAACAGGATCAATCACTTGGCAAGAAAGCGATGAAGTGTATTTCTGATAATGTGCAACTGTTCATTTAAAACCAGATGGAGATGTAATACACCTGCAGAGTGAGTATAAAGTTGAACTAAGATATCTTTTATTTGTACCTATTCAGTGATTGTTTAACATTAACATTTAACATTTGACTTGTATACACACATCCATAAAATCTAGTACATGATAAATTACAATTTATTTATTGTGACCTGTAAGCTATATATTTTATCATGCTGTAGAGCATAGCAATTATTTCCTTAAAGCTGCTAGTCAGTATATTTATATTGATAATGGGTCAAATGACTAGGTCCATGTGAAAAGATTCACTTGTAGTAACAACTGAACAGAGAGATCAGGTCTGCAGTTCCCCTCAGCTCAATGGCTTCTCTGTCATTACACTGTCAGTGTTCCCAGCAGCAGCTGTCTCTGTCAAACAAGCTCTGCTAAGCTACTTAGCCGCTAAACAGCAGCAGACATGGTCCACACAGTGGTGCTAACGCAGACGCTTTGAGCTGCACAGGATCGACTTAACGCAACGCTGAGTTCTGGAGTGTGTCACCTGAAAAATCTTGCTGCAACGCAAGCACAAGTTATAGCATGAAACAACAAGAGCTTTTCCACTGTCACTCAAAACGTCTGTGGCTGGGCAGATTGACGAAGCTGTAAATGTACATGTTCATGTGCATCGGCAATATCTATGACACTCATTCATTCAGACAGGAGTACAACTGAAGCCGTATGCAGGGGAAACTGGGGACTGATTCATTCAGGCAAAAGATCAGGGCTATTTGACAAAACCACAGCTCATGGGAAAATACTTTCATTCCTTCAAAACAACAAAACACTAAACTCAATAAAGAAGCAGATGTTGAATGTGTTTTCCTAGTGGTGGTGATGGGGGTGGGAGAAGGGTTTAGCTGAGCATGTGCAGTATGAGTGTCATCACTCCTGCATGTTTCTGATTGGAGAAATAAGACTTGTTGGAAGTGTCCCTTTTTGCAACCATCCCCAGTCTCCCCTACTGTGGTCATGGGAGTGCTCTGATTAGCTTCGAGGACTGAGGTTTATCACCTCTTCTGGTGCATAAGACTACACGTCGAGTATGTTCACTGGGGTTTGTCTTCACAACTGCTTGATGGATTAAATTTGATGTAGACATTCATTTAGCTTTCAGCAGTAGTGGTTTTAAAGCTCCACATTGTCCTCTTCTGCTGTGTTTTATTTGAAATGTTGATCCATAAGACGATATATTTGTGGTTTTAAGAACCAAAAACAATCTTAATGTAGTTTTACATCTCTTCTCTCAGGCTTCTCTTTGGAGCGCTAGTAACAACAGGTCAGTGAGCCAATCAGAACAGAGGAGCTGTTGGTTTGTGTACATTGGAGCACCACAGTGTCAAGCGACAATCCGCATAGCATGGCTAAAACATCGTTCTGATAGTACCATAATTCTGTCAGTAGTATTAGGAAGTATTTGCTGCTATAAATCAGTAGTTTATAAAATTTTACCACATATGAACCACACCTTCCTCTGTGAGTAACACCTTCTTCACAGTGAGTAACTGAGACTGAAGTAAACTATAAACACTTAATGCAGAGTTTTGAAACAGGCATTATTTATGGGCTGTTCTCTGACCACACACAAACACACAAATTCACAGGAATGTCTCTGTAATTTCTGCTTTTATGAGGAAAAATAACAAATGCGGGAGAAGCTGGAGAGGTAGAGAACAAGATAGATGATGGAAGGAGGAGGGAATGTGATCCTGGAGGAGGAGGAGGAATGGGAGGAGTAAAGAAGTGAAATCACGAGGGCAAGAAAGACAAACGTGACAGAGGGGAGACAGAGAGGAGAAGGAAGAGTAAAGCTGCGGGTTGGCTCTCGGGTGGAAGCTTGTCTGCACGCTTCCCTCCATCCATCTATCTGTCCATCCCTCCGTCCCACAACCTGAGAGCAGACTGTTTCAACCACGTGGAGATGAAATCAGCTGCTAGTTGAGAGAAACTTTTCTTCATTTTCCACAGCTCTAGAATTTACTGCCCTGATTTGCTCTGTGGCTTTTTGAAGTTAAACAAGTGAACTGGAGTGAAAACTCACTTGTTGAAACTATGATATAATCTGTCCTTTCTTTAATGGAATTTGGTGTTGGATGCTGTTCAGATTTCAGCTGTTTTTTTTTCCAGGTTTTCTGAGCTGGTCTCGGATCAGCAACAGGACTCTTGCAGGATTACAGGAACATTTCCTCGTTGCGTCTGTCAGTGGGACGTTTTACATGGATTTTTCCCAGCTGTGACGGATTTGAACTTTCAGGCTGAATCCTGGAAAAAACAAAGCTGTTTTTCTCTACAAGGATGTCATTGTGTGAGACGCAATGTGACACAGATGATGCTATTGTGGCCCTTGCCATGTTGAGAGGGAGGCCAGCTCTCGAGGTTGTGTTTCTGTGTTTTGTCTGTGTGCTCTCCCTGAAACCACAACCGGATGCCAGAATCTGTTCCCAAGACATCATCCTCAGGGTGGAGTTTCTCATCAAGAAAGCCCCCAACTTGGTATGAGTTTCGTTTCTTTCTTTTTTTTAAATCAGCAAATTCTTTTTCACAAAATGTCATATTCTGTCCTGCTCAGATAACACACCTAGGCTGCATCTGCAGGTTTTAATATTAGTTAAAATTGTCTTAATTTTGTGGATTTTACACTAGAAGATGTCTTTAGCAACTAAGAGGTGCAGTCACTTTTCATCACTGTCCTGAAGTCATCTGTTAGTGAGATTCTTTCTCATGTTTTAAATTCAAGCTTCAATAATTCCAGGCTTTTATTATGTTATGATAAAAATAATTATCCCACAATCATGTTTAATGATTTACCATCTTTACTGAAGGTGACTAATATAAATCAGTTGCAAAAAAAAACAAAAACAAATAACAACCATAACTTCAGGCTGTGAAATGAGTTCTGCTTGAATAAAAGACAATAATGCAGTGTTGCTGTTGTATAGTTTGAAAGTGGTGAAAGGCTGGTAAACACCTGAAACGGGTAATGCTACACCGAAGGAGTCAGACAGACAGACGGATAGACAGACAGATAGCAGGGCCACATGTACCGGCAGGAAGAGAGCTGATTTCTGTCAGGTCTGTGGTTTTTGTTACAAATGTCACAAAGATAAATTCTAAATGCAAGTTTAATTCTACCACCTTCTTAGAAAAATACAGAGAATATAGATTAAATAATTTTTTAAGATAAAACAACGCTGTACGCAGCTCTGAGTCAAAAGCCTCTAAGAACAATCAAAACCCTGAACCTATCCCTAAACAATCTGGAAATGGGCATTTTTAAAGTAAAATGGCTTGGGCAGGGCAGCCTGTATATAGAGTCCTAAAAAAAGGTAAGATCTTATCAATCAATCAAACTTTATTTGTAGAGCACTTTTCATACAGGTTAGAACAGTTAAAAGAGCTTCATAGATGACCGATGAAGTAAGAAACGTGACAATGAGATACAATAAAATTCATGTAAAAAGCTATAATAACATTAGCAACCAAAAAAACATAAGAAAATGAATAATAAAAGAACCAATAAAATAGAATAAAATGCAACTGCAGCATAATTACAATAAAATAAAGTAACTAATGACTAAAACCAAATTTAATTAAAAGCCAGTCAGGACTCGGGAAGCAGATTCTTTAAAACCTTTTTTGGTAAACCAGATAGGAGAGCATTACAATAGTTAGGTCTGCTGGATATGAAAGCATGCACTAGTTTCTCCATGTCACTCAGAGAAAGAAATGAAATATTTTTGATATATACAGCAAGTTATTGATAAAAAGCAGATTTAGAAAGAAGCCTTCATGAGCTTTAAAATTTAGTTCTGAATCAAAGATCACAACAAGGTTTTTATCTCAAGTGGACTGTGTTGTCCACTGTGATGGGGATCATGTCTCCTACAATATGAAAGTGAAAACTCAGGTCTGTAGGTCTGGGAACTGAATGTCCAACATGCAGCTGCTGGTAAAATAGATAAAATACAGAGAAATAGTGTTACGAAAAGTGTTTCTTTGCTTTTACTCATAAACAGACTGTGTGTCAAGTATTTTCATTTGGATTTATTAAAGGCACGGCCTCATTTCCCAATCAGCAACAATGAGCAGTCATACAGTCATACTTAACTGTGACACACACACACACACACTGTGCAGTGCATTGAACTGAAAGCTGATAGCTTAAGAGCTGAGAATTTATATTCATAGTCAAACCTACAGTGGCAGACAATGAGCTGCAACGGCCCAAAACACTTCCTTTAGGAGAAACAAGCTGCAAATTCAGAAACGATGCATATTCAAAAATATATAAAAAAATACGAACAAATACAAGAACAGAAACATGCTACAAATGAAAAAAAAAACAAGCTGCAGGAAGACGGTGCAACATAAACACATGAACCCCCAAAACAAATGCAACAGAAAAAATGCTGCACATCCAGACAACACAATAGAAGAGCGCCAGGCCTCTAGGGGGAGCTCTAAGTGGAACACCTGTAGACTGTATATATGCACGCTAATGCTTGCTACATTATCTGTTGCTCTTTTATAATATTTTATACAACAGGTAGTTCAAAACAAGTAATTTCATTGGACAAGAGTCATTCCATGAGTGCTGATATAGAGTACAACAGCACTGGGAATTTTAACTAAATGTATCACTCCGCTTCAAAGGTGTTCTATTAACCATTAATGAGCATTACATTAACGGTCGTTATCTATCTTAGATTGTAACAAACTTTGCAAAGATGAAAATTCTTTCCAGAAATAACAGAATTAAATGATGTCTTGTCGTCAGAGGATGAAGAGAAGAAGCATGGATACTTCAGCACACACCTGAGCTAACGTATAGACAAAGTAGCAAGCTAGTGTGCACTTTGCAGGTCAGGAAAATGTTTATGTGTTGCTTAGCAACAGTCCAATACCAGTCCAGTTACAGAACTATTTGTGTTGGCATAGCCAAATAAATGACAAATAAGCAAACACATCATTATCTGTTGTTTCTTATTTAACTAATATGGCGCTTGTAGAACTGTTGTTTAAAAGCCATATCACACTCGACGTCATGACGTTGCACTCATTATCAGCAAGGCTGTGATTCTCTGCAGTACTTGGCCTGCAGCCTTGTGCCTATGACCAAATCACAGCTGTGCTGATATTCAGTACAACGTCATGACCTCGAGTGTCATATGGCTTAAGAACTACGGCCAAATGTAAACAAGTACACAAATCTTTCTATCGCCTTTTATCACCTTTATATGTCGCTGCCTCTCTTCCCTCATACTCTCTCGTTTGGTCAAATGTTCAGCCATAGGTCTGGTGTCTTGGGTTGAAGCTCATGCTTATGCTCAAGGTGTTCCACTTAGAGCTCCCCTTAGAGGCCTGGAGCTCTTCCATCTATTTGTCTGGATGTGCAGCGTTTTTCTGTTGCATTCATGTTTGCTGTTCTTGTGTTTGGTTTGTCTTCCTGTCGCACTTTTAGTCATTCGCAGCATATTTCCATTCTTGTGTTTTTTTTTGCATTTGCACGCGTTTTTGAATCTGCATTGTTTCTGAATTTGCAGCTCTTTACTCCTGATGGAAGTAATTTGGGCCATTGGAGTACCTTTGCTCCTTTCGGCCACGCTACAAACCTGTATTACCTTTTAGACTTTATTACAATTATAATTCTACTATACGTATATACTGTGACTGTGCACATCCAAAGATAACTTTCTCTTTCCCCTCAGAAGTGGTTGAACAGCAGACTGTACACGCCCAATCTCACAGACTACCAGGTATGAGCTTCCTCAAAGCCCTGAGTCATTACTCACTCTGCTGTCTTCCTCTCCTGTTTATCTTATCTTCTCCTGATATCTGACTCTACTGTACACGCACTCACAAAGACAAAGGTCATCATCTGTGTAACTTTGGTTCATCCACAGCACAAACAAAAAAAAAATCACTTACTTTTCTCAATCTGTTTTTTAAGAACAATAACAAAAAAGTGAATATTACTTACATTACCTACATCACCTGCTGTTTACAAACAGAAGAAAAAAACACCTTTTCACACCTGACCAGGAGCTGGATGCATAAATGATGCATACGCACAAAAATCATGCACATAAACTGGTATTTATAAACACAGAATGTGTCACCTGACTAATTCCTTTGAACATGTGAACACACGGTTTTCCAAAGTGAAGTTACAGTGAAGTGAAAATACAAAATAAGCCGAGACAAGTAATTTAACATAAAATAAAAACAACTATACAGAGCTTGAATTCATTATCGTCATTATAAATTTTTCCTCTTTACACATCAGTAATAATTTTACATTCAAAGACAGAAATAATTGTGTTTGTACTCAGTTTCACAATTGGTGAAATTGTGCTTTCTCGTCTGTCTTCTCTATGTCTGATCACTTGGTGGAGACGTTTTTTTTTTTATAGAAGCTGATTAATTAAGGGAGTATATTCATCCATTTATGGTTAATTGTGGGACTGGAAACAAGGCTCGTATAGATGAGCCCAATTTCTCTCTGAGTGAGATTTATAAAGCAGAACCATGCGAACGCACGGCTTTAGATAGATAGATAGATAGATAGATAGATAGATAGATAGATAGATAGATAGATAGATAGATAGATAGATAGATAGATAGATGATAGATAGATAGATAGATAGATCGATAGATACTTTATTTATCTCTTAGGGGAAATTCATGTGTCCATTAGCTCATTGTTGATAATATTAATAATAATAAAATCAGTTAATAACAAATGAACAATAATAATTAGATTAGTCCACTTCCTTTTGCTGAGGTTTTGCCTGATGGCAGTGGGAACAAAGGATCTCCTGAACCTCTCTGTTCTGCAGCACAGTGAGATGAGATGTTTGCTGCAGCTGTAGCTGCTTCTCTGTCCTGCCAGAATGTTGTGGAGAATATGGTTGGTATTGTACAAGATGGCTTCCATCTTACATTGCATGTTACATTATAATTCTGATGAAAAGAATGTGTATGAATATTTCTGGTTTTGTGCGTCACATAGTTTAAGTCATGAATCTACACAGAGCTTTATGCATCTGGCCCCTGGAGTCCAGGTCACCTCCATGTGAACTCTGGTGCAATTTTTTTTTTTACTTAAACCTCTATTGGTTTTTCTAACAGAAATTAGGCAGTAAAAATTACTACTGGGATTATATGTAGTTTAGAGCAATGTCGATTATGACCTTTCACAATTGCTCCTCATTGTAAACTTGATAAGCTCGTCCTGCCAGTTTGCTGCTATCAGTCTGTTAGCTCTCATGCACCCGGTTGTTAAAATTAGTTTTTTGTGTTTGGAACCAGTTCCTGTGACAGTGTATTTAAAAAGGCAAATGAAGTCAATGACCTTTCCCAAAGATTGTGTAACAGTTTCCCTGGAGGTTTTATTTAGTGCAAGCCCACATGATTCACCCATCTTGTGAAATCAAACAGGAGTGAAATATGTTCTATGCACACAATTATAATTGACCATATTTAGATACCTTGTGAAGTGTTTTCCAGACACGACCCCATTCTTCAGTTTCCAAGGATATCCTAAAGTCGGTTTCCCAGTTTCTTTGATCTGCATCCCAATTTCCTCCTGGTGTTTTCTTCATCAATGTGTATAATTTCGATGCAGTTTTGACCTTCTGTTTGACCATTGATTCTGGTTTAGACTCAATATTTGTCAACCTGGGTATGACATAGAGATATTTGGCCAATTGTGATCTTATTTGTATATATTTTCAGAAATCTAGCTATATTCAATAACTTATGCAGTTTTAAGATTAGCAAACGTTTTCAATTTTCTCTCATGTGGGTTTCTCATATCTTCTAACGTTCTAATACCTTTGGATTCCTTCCCCTCACACTCACACATCCATTTCTATTTCTATTCTAGTTTCCTCATCACCTCATCATCAGTCAGTATTTAAACCTGCCCCTGTCACCAGCTCGTATTCATCTGTTTATGTTCCCTTGTGTTTTCCTATGTTCCCCCATCTGTTTACTAATCTGTTGTCTGTGCCTGTCTGCCTGCTTGTACACCCATCGATCTGTAAGCCTGAATCGTCACTGAACTTCCCCTCTTGCCTGTCCTGCTGCCAGCAGTGTCTGCACTCCGGAGCAGGTTTTCTTTAAGAACCTCCCTGAATTTGGCTGCATTCATCCTTCCCTAAATCCTGAACAGTCTCACAGTGTCTAGCCACTGAGAAGGCCCCCCATAGCATGATGCTGCCACCCCACTACCTTGCTTCACCGTAGCCAGGTGATGAGCAGTGCCTGGTGTTCACCAGAAAAAGTGTTTCGAACTCTGTCTAAAGGGTTCATTTTTTGTGTCATCAGACCCCAGAATCTTTTTTCTCATACTCTCAGAGTACTTTAAATGTTGTTTGACAACCTCCAGCAGGCTGTCATGTGCCTTTAACTCAAAGTCATCTCTCCACCATAAAGACCTGACTGATGGAGAGCTACTGAGATGGCCGTCCTTCCTCCAGGTTCTCCATCTCTGCAGAGAGCTTCTGAAACTATTAGTGGGAACATTGGGTTCCTGGTCACCTCCCTCACCAAGGCCCCTTTTGTTACTCAATTTTGCTGGACGGCCAACTCTAGAAGAGGCTTCCAGACTTCTTCCATGTCACAATGATTGACGCCACTGTTCTCCTGGGTACAGGAAGGTGGATTTATACTCTTGACATGATCTTTGTCTCACTACGGTTTTATCACAGAGGTCTACAGAGACTTGTTTGGACTTGAATGGTTTTTGTCTTGACCAAGCCGCAAGTACCAAAAACTGCAGTTCCTCTAATGACCACTAGAGCCTGGCTCCAACAGTGAGTAAATCCCTATAGACCCATGTTGAAATGTCCAACTTTACAGCAGAAATAAACATGTTTACAGCCTGGTACAAAAAACAGTTTAGGTGTTTACATTTTATTAAGACTTCAGAGTTATGTATAATTGAGAGGCCTCTTTGAGTGACAGGTGGATGAGCTTGGGTGGGTGAGGTATGCTTGCCACAAACCAGCATGCACCAAAGTCTCTGCTCCACACATGCCCCACCTCTTTGATCATTTTTGGATTAGCCAGTAGTTAGGGGTGGAGTCAGACACTGCCAAGATGCTGACGGTGGAGCAGCTCACTCTGAGCTTCAAAACTTTCAGAACTCTTCAGAAACCTGTAGGTGACGTCACAGAGGCTACATCCATTTTTATTTACAAAAACAAGCAGTGTGAACTCTGGGACCTTATACACACAGCTGTGAGCCTTTTATAAACTGTCCAATCAGCTCAGTTCACCACAGGTGGACTCCAGACTTCTAAACACATCTCAAGTACAATTAAAGTAAACAGGAAGCAGCTGACCACAGCAAAGAGTCTGAATACTTTTGTAAATGAGAGATTTCATTTTTTCATTTTCATAAATTTGTAGAAATTTCTAAAACCACGTTTTCACATTGTCATGATGGATTATCTGGCAATAGGGCTGGGAAATAAAAGCAAAGCCATATGTATGGCTAGAGACAGATACAGGTAAGGGAGGAGTTGTTTTGTTTGATTTGGGTGAACGGAGCCTTTAAAACCGACTGTATGAAATAAGTCTCCAACTTTATAAAACACTATGGTTCATTAAGAAGAACAAACTTTGTGCAGTGAGGTTGTGGTTGTTGTCTTGATGCCATCAAATCTCTCTCTCTCTCTCTCTCTCTCTCTCTCTCTCTCTCTCTCCCTGTCTCCAGCAGAAGTGCCCCAGCTCCACCTTCAAATGTTTTGCTGCTGAAATTAAAGTCCTCACCGATGAGTGGAAAACCTTCGATAATATTCCCAAATTCAAACTGAACATCTTGCTTGGGGAACTTGCGACGTCCTTCAACCAGGTTAGAAGGGAGGAGGTTGGATGTGTGTCATTGTGGGTGATCAAGAGTGAGCGCTTCAAAATGAATTAAAACTATTCAAATTACAAGTAATTTCGTCATATTTTTTATATTAAGATATAGAGCGATTTAATAGTTGTTATGTAAATCCACTTATAAAGAAATTGTACAGCTTCAGATTTGAGTCAATACTCACCAAATCATATTCACCAAATTTGATGAGAACTTGTTTACCAGGTTTTGAGGTACACATTTTTGGTATTTGTGGCACCCCCTATGGTTCAGGCTCAAAATGCTTTGTGGGCCTATTCCCAAACTCCGCCTGAAGATATCTAGCAAGATTCATGATGATTGGACAAATCTTTAATGAGTTATGGCCAATTCACTGCAAAGCCCTGCCCCTTGTGATGTTTACTGGTCAGTATATTGAAAACTAACTAACTAATTATAAGATATAAACAAGCTTTATGCAATGTTTGACAAGCAGGGTCCAATGATGACCTACATAAAATTTGATAGCAATCGGATCTACGGTTTAGGAGGAGATGTCAAAAATGTGTTTTTCAAGAAATTTGAACGATGAAAAACCCATTATGGCAGCCTTTCATGAACCAAGGCTTTTTTTGTAGAGCACACTGAGCAAATGAATCACACAAACAATGTGATGGGACCTTTCCAAAACTGTTGGATGGATAGGGCTCATATTTCTTGGGAAGCACATTCACATTTGTAGTTATTGGGCCAAGTTTTGTGTTTCTGAATCATTTCAGCTCATGAGAATTTGAGTTGCGGCAGATAAGGATTAAATGATTAAATTATATTAATAATAAAATGAGGCAAAAAGAATAGTTCTACCCCTTTGCGTTTAGACCCCTAATAAGATGGCAAAAAAATACATTTTGATACTTAAACGATAAGGTTCGCAATATTATGTATTTTTCTTAATTTAAACAAATCATATGTACAGAGCTAAATCAACACACAGCCAAATCCCAACACTTTCTGACTTCCCTCTGTGGCTCTCAGCAACAAGCCCATAAATATTTAAGACATAAACACTTCACAAATATATGGTTTCATTTTAAAAGTTGAGTAATTCACCAAAACAGCTGTTCACAGTAGTTTGTATAAAACAAGCAATTGGAAATTGTCACGGTTAAATTAGAGTTTTCCCACAACATGATTAACCAGTAGAGTCTAAGATGACACCAACATATTTAAGTTGGAAATCACTTGTATCTTCTCCCCAATACATAAAAAACAACATTGATGAAGGACATCACCTGTCCCCCTTGAGAAAAATGTACAGACTAATGATACAGATATTGTTACGTTATGATGCAATAAAGAAACTGCCAGCCACTTAGTGACATTTCCCATTCCCATATGTGTGTGTTTAAGAGCAACTTAACTGTTTTTTAACATTCACGTCTATTACTGTATTATCTGCATACATGGGAACATCAGCTCCAACACATGCTGAATGCAGACCATTAATGTAGACGCTGTAGAGAAGAGTCTGTGGTTCACAGACACAAAAGCAACACAAAATAAATACAAAAGCCAAAACACAAATGTTGTGGCTTTGCATTTGTGTTGTGGCTTTTGCATTTGTGTCATGGCTTACCATAGAAGAGGACTTAAACCGAGAACTGCATTACTCCAACATGAAAACTAAGAGTGGGTGACACTATGTCCTTGGTGTGTAGGGTTAAAAACAATTTGGGAGAGTTGTACGTTATGGTTATGGTTTGAACACCTTTCTTCTGTGAACAATAACACGTCTGCGTTCCTGTCTCTCTTCTCCTCCACAGACAGAGTCAGAGTGTCGTCAGTGTGAGCTGTTCAAGGAGCAAAATGCAGAAAAGTTCCTCAAAGATCTTCTTTCCACTCTTCAGTTTATAAACGAGCAGTACTGTTAACTGCTCAACAAAGCTCCCCCAAAGGACATTTCGAAGGGACCTCATGGCCACATTTCCTCTTAATAAACTCTTTATATCACCTGAGCACAAATGAAGTATTGTATGCATGATGTCTGAGCTTTTCACTGGTATTTAATTTGCAGCTGGATGTTAATGGGCAATGCACAGAACATTCAGGTAGCAGCTTCTCATTTAAAGCCAGCACTGTCCATTCAGCTTTCTAAAATGACAAACATCTCAGGTGAAGCCAGCTGTAGATAATTATCATGAATTCTCTTATTAAAAGATCAAGAAAACTCTGTTGCTCTCTGTAGTCCAGTGTCTGTACTGACCAGGATCAAGTAACTGGTGAACAGTAAGGTAGAAAAGTCAGTAAGCTCCATCTGGTATTTGAGATCCATAGTCAGTCACTTCATCGTTCTGTATCTATTGCTGCTTGCCTCATTTTCAGACAACATGTACATATCCCAGTTTTAAATTGTTCATAAGTTAAGTTACAAATGTTAAAGCTTAATTCAAACAGATTTGTGCCATTGTATTTTATTTGAATTTGATTGAAACTCCAGCTTTAAACACAAATCATCTAAGGAACACCCCAGAAAATCTACTGAAGGTTAGACCGTGTCCTCATTTACAGGCCCCACTTCAGATCCCCACTCATTACAGGGGACCAGTGTGCCTAGTATTTGACCATTACCAGAGACTTTTGTTGGAGCAGAGACAACAACTGCCAACAGAGTCAAGAATAACTATAGGGTCATGGAGTCAGTTTACAATAGATACAAAAGAGTGTCTGCACAATACCAAACCTAACATACTACAGCTGCTGGAATTAAACAGCTACATGGATTTTTTTTCATGAAAACATTAAGCATGTTTGGAATTTGTGGATGGATTCATTTTAAAATTGTTTTAAAGAAACAGAGGCAGCTGTCCTTATTATGGAACAGCTATTAGTCATTTCTCTGTAATTTTGTGTTATTCTTTTTATTATTGAAAGGAGGAGAAATGTAAATGTTGCCTTCAAACCAAGAACAGACAACAGAGCCAAGTGTCTGTCAAGTCTCACTGATGTGTAGTTCTGTGCATTCCTCCCTGCATAGGACTGCCCATACTAGATGACTTGTGTGAGTGTGTGGTGTACAGTCTTTTAGACAGACCAGTTTTTGTCTAAGTGTGTTTCTGGGTTTGAAAAACACAGAGATTTGGTGCTTGTTAAAGATCCTCCCAAGTTTCTCAGATAATCCAGACATGTATAGGGTGATGATGTTGATTTTATTCTTTTTTTCACCACCCACAGTGTCGGTGTTCTTCCTGGATCTTGCAGCCATTTTCACAAAGGTCCGGTTAGGGTGACCCTGAGCTTAGCTGCACACCGCACAACCAGAGAAGCTTCTGTTTACATTCAGTGTAGCTCACTGAGACGCATGGGGCTCTATTTCATTGTTCTAAAGCTCATGGCATAAATGCATTTAGGGAGTGTCCAAGTCACTTTTGTAAGGTGGCCCTGAGAGCTCAACAAACTGCAACTTAAGAAAACACATGCAAATAGACAAAACACAAACACATTCAGAAAACATCTTCATCAATTTGACAACACATGAGCTGCAAAACATCACAGCACATGAAAATAAACAAATGTGCTGCAAATTCAGTCCTACAACACAACGGAAGTGTTTCCGGGGGACACAATTGTAATCCTAACCGCAGCCATCCGGGTTCGAGCTATCAGCCGTATAACCCTCTCTCTCTCTCTCTCTCTCTATCACTCACTGACTTTTCTCTATCTCTCTCTCACTCCCTGACTTCACTTTTGCTTGCTCGCTCTCTCTCTCTGTCTCGTTTCTCGCTCTCTCTCTCTCTCTCTCAGAATTAAGGCAAAAAATTACTATAAAAGAAATAAGTGATCAAGTGGGGACACACTTGTTGTTCAATGCTTTTAACTTCAAAAGTCCAAGCAAGTCCCAGGCAGGCTCATCACTTTTTAGTGTACCCTGGAAACACTTCCCTTGTGTTTTGTATATTTGCAGCACATGTATGTCAAATTGATAGCACGTTTGTGTATTTGCATATGTTTTCTTAAGTTGCAGTGTGTTGAGCTTTCAGGGCCACCATAACTTTTGCTATTTCAGTGGTGGAAAAAAAACAGTCATTGCTCCAGGAGCATGGTTCAAAAGGGTTGTACTTAAATGTCTTAATTATTCATGGGAGTGTTTTGGGTGTAACATCCAATAAACAAATCAGTGCCATCTCCCATTCCCTTCAAAAAGCCAGGCATACTTGCACCTTGGTGTATTGCTATTATAACAGTGTTTCACACAGAATTCAATTCTATTTGTGGTCAGTTGACACATATTGTGACTGACCAGTGAGCCCAGTCCTGACCAGTGAGTCCAGTCCTGACAAAGGCTCAAGCTCTGTGCACTCTGAGGGGCAAAGAAGGGTTGAGTGAATCAGTGCTCTGAGTGAAACAAATCACAATGTTAGAAATATTTGATGTTACATGATGTGAATAAAGTGAAGTGTGAATAAATCTTCATTTCATTATGAAACTGTGGTGACATATTTAGGTTTGGAAATTTATTGGAAACACTGGGGGATTTACCAGGTACCAGAAAGAAAGCTTCTCTGCAGAGCCTCATTTATGTCCAAGAGACATCTTTGTCACAAAGAATGCTCTGACCTTCTGAGGCTATGTTGCAATGTTACAGACTTTCAGGTGTGTTTGACCAGGTGGTCTTGTTCCATGCACAGAAGCTTTTGTGGAGCAGACTCAACAGAAGTAAGTTTTTGCGGTCAGCTGCAGACACATGGCTGTTCAGAGACAGTTTCTGTGGAGGAGACTGTGAAATAATTTCTTCCTTGAAGTCTGTTCTTTCTCAGTTAGTTTGTATTCTTTTATTCAGTTTGTGGCTACACACAAGGTCAGCCACAGGTTACCATAGTTGACAGAAGTAGCCATAGTAACCATAGTTACAGCAGCCTTACTGATAGCAAGTGTAGGGAGAGCATGAGGTCCATATGTCCACACCAACATATTTCCACTTTAAAATGGTGTTTGAAAACGACTGTTGAGGAGTGCGACCTCTAATGCTGATATTTGCTTAATTGACCACTGCAGGGCTTCGGTCAGAAAGCACACAGGACATCAGCAGAGTTTTGATTGTTTACTTTAGAACTGTATTGGTACAACGATGCATTCTGGTATAGAGCAGTTTCTGAAAATAAATAACAAGAAATAAAAGACTGAGTTACCATCGTATACTTCTGTAAATTAAATACAGTAAATAAACACTTCACAGTAAATAAAATACATTTATATCAGTTTCACTCATCGAATATTTATAAGCGTGGCTTTAACCCTGAATCATGTAACATATACATGCGAAATGAGAGTAATATAAAAGTTAACTGATATATAAACAACTCAGTTAGCCTAAATGATGCTAAATCGCGATCTTGCTTACAAGGAAAAACTGACATCTCAAAGAGTGTAAATATGCACCAGCCGCTAAACAACACAATTAGGAGAGGTAAGTAACAAGTACACTCTCATTTACATCACTATGAACACAACTTACATCGTCAGTGACTGCTGCAACGCTGTAATCATGTCGAGTGGAGAACGTAATAAAAGGAAGAGGAGCTGCTTAAACCGTCTTCATAATAAAATACTCACTTCAAAATAAAAGCATGAATACACAAATGTCCTTTAACTTGAAGAATTCTTAACAGCCGCCCCCACATTTGCCTTGTAAATGTGTAAAACTGGGGATTCTTCAAGTGTCTTCGGTATCGTCATCGGCCATTGAGCCCTTGGAAGTGATGGGTCAATGATTAGCACGACAGAGTCCACAGAGATGTTCTTTGATGACCATTGCCACCTTTGCCGATTCGGCAAGTAGTTCCTTGTGAACTGAAGCCAAAACTGATCCACTAGTGTCTGACAGTGTCGCCATCTACGCCGCCCCATACCTGCTGGAGTGTAGACCACCTGAGGCAGAGCCGCATCCTGCCGCCCCATCAGCAGGATGTTTGGAGTAATGGGGTCCAGATCAGCTACATCAGATGACACGTATCCCAGTGGCTTCGAGTTTAAGATCCCTTCTACTTCCACTAAAGCTGTGTACAAAACATCTTCTGATCCGGATTGACTGCCCACCGAGACTTGGAGGCCAGATTTGATAGAACGTACCTCTCTCTCCCACGCTCCACCAAAGTGGGGAGCATTCGGTGGGTTCAATTTGAAATCAATCTGATATTGTATCAGTTGATCTTTCAGCTCTGGTTCCAGAGCTGTGAAAGCCTCCCTGAGTTCTCGCTCAGCACCGCGAAAGTTGGTACCACAGTCTGATAGCACTTCCTTTGGTCGCCCCCGCCTGACAATGAAGCGACGAAGAGCAAGGAGGAAGGCATCCACATCCATAGAGTTCAGAAGCTATGTGGACCGCTCGTGTTGTGAGACACTTAAAGATCACACCCCAGCGCTTCTCCGTCCTCCGACCTATCTTCACCAGGTAAGGCCCGAAGCAATCAACACCAGTTGAATAGAAGGGTGGACAGAGAAGTCTGAGGCGTTGCGGGGGCAGATCTTCCATCTGCCATCTGCGGCCACAGATCTTCCATCTGCGGCACCTTTGGCTGAGCTCTCCAGCGCTGACAGGTGGAGCAGTGGAGTTGGTGGTGTCGAATGGCCTGTCGTCCCCGCAAGATCCAATACTGTCTCCGTAATTCAGCGTAGACCCGTTCTGTGCCTGGATGCAGTAAACGTTCATCCATGTCTTTGATGAGAAGTTTTACCGCTGGGTGCCTTGGGTCAAGCACAATAGGGTGGATCTCCCCGACGCTTGGGTCCCGCAATCTATGCAGCCTTCCCCCCACGCGGATGAGACATGTTGCATCGTCCCACTCCGGCGCAAGACTAAGCAGATGAGTGTGATTTGGCACGGGTTTCTGTGCTTTAAGGGCAGCGACTTCTCCTGAGAAGCTATGAGCTTGACATCCTCTCAGTAGCAAAACCTTTGCATCTCAGTGGCTAGGGAACTGATTGTGCGCTGGACCTGTTTCCGCCCCATGAACCTGCCGCGTTGCTTCTACCAGTTCCTTCCATGAGCTGTACTGGGTAGCATCAGGGGTGCTGCTGTTGGGCTCCACGGCTGTGAAGCAGCAGAAGGTGATACCTTTCAATTCGGATGAGCCCACTGTTGTGGCTTGCTCGGGTTTCTTCGGCCAGTGTTCTGCACTCTGTTTAAGGAGTGGAGGCCCTTGACTCCAGCGACCAGGTCCTGCTAGCTCGAGCAGTGATTTTCCTCTTGTTATATCGTCTGCCGGATTGTTTGGGCTGTCAATGTACCGCAAAGCCTGTCGGTCAGTTAGTTCTTGAATCTCGGACACATGGGTTCCGACAAACACCTTATATCGACAGGAATCTGATTGAAGCCACTCCAATACTGTGGTGGAGTCGGACAACAGAACTGTTTGTCGGATGGGAAGCGTCATCTCAGTCTCTATGAGCTTGGACAATTGAGCTCCGGCTAGTGCTGCGCAGAGTTCTAAGCGGGGTATGGACTGTTGCCGCTTGGGAGCAACCCTGGACCTAGCCATCACGAAGGAGGTGTAGATGGTATCTCCTGCCTCGACCGTAAGGTAAGCTACTGCTCCATATGCTTGCTCTGAAGCGTCACAAAAGATATGGAAATCACATTTTGCATCGGTACCTTTAGCAGGGGATGGCGAATAACAGCGGGGGATTGATACAGTGTTAAGATGTTTCAGCTCACTCTCCCAGGTTTCCCAGGCTTCTCGGAGGGCAGGAGGTAGGTCAGGATCATACCAACCCCTTTGCTTGGACCAGAGCTGCTGGATTAACACTTTGGCGCGGGTTGTGAATGGCACCATGAACCCTAAGGGATCATATTGACTGGCTAACACTTGATAAGCTGTCCTCATCGTCAGTGCAGAATGCTCAATGATCTGATACTGATAGCCCAGGGTGTCAGCAGCACAGTTCCATCTCAGGCCTAAGGTGGGTTCATGAAGATCTGTACGGCTCTGGCTCAGCCACTGCTCTGTAGCTGAAGATCTGGCGTCAGGGGGAAGATGGGCTACCACCGTTGGTCGATTACTGGCCCACTGCCTGTGGTCGAACCCTCCTTCTGCCAATAAGGTGCATAACTGGTCGACTCTTTGCCTGGCTGTAGATATGGTGGGAAAGCTTTCCAAGCAGTTGTCGACATAGAAGCTTTGCTGCACCGACTGTAGGACTTCAGGGTGGCTGTCTTGGTAGTTATGAGCATGTTGTTGCAGGGCGAAGATAGCACAGCATGGGCTGCATGTTGTGCCGAATGGTAACACCTGCCATTCATACACTTCCGGTGGGTCTTCACATCGCATGTCCCTCCAGATGAATCGAAGGAGTGGTCTGTCTTCAAGCAGCAGGCGGATTTGGTGAAACATCGCACGGATGTCACCGCTCACTGCAATCTGGTGCTTCCTGAATCGGATGAGGACACCCACCAGCGATGGACCCAGTGTAGGCCCAGGTAAGAGCTGCTCATTCAGGGAGACATTTTGGTGCAGAAATTAACAATTGAAGACCAGGTGTGATTTGTTGTTGTGGCACACTAAATGATGGGGGAGATACCATGCTTCTACAGACTGTTCCACCTCCTTAGGTTGAAGCTTCTTGGCGTACCCAGCATTGATGAGTTTGTTAATCTCGGCTGAGTAGATTGCTGCTCTCTCTGGTTGCCTCTTGAGTCGCTTCTCTGTGGCCCTCAGGTGAGCCATGACGGAATGGATGGAACTGTTGAGCTTGGGTGCTCCTAGTTTCCTCAGGAGGGGAGTTGCATAGCGGTGGACTTCTTCAACTTCCAGTCGCTGCGTTTTCGTTTCCAGAAGGTTCATGGCATCCTGGTCTTCACGAGAGCGGACAACCATTTTCTCATTTCGGAAAGGTAAGACATCGAGCTGCCATAACCTCTCGACATTCCGGTACAGGAGATCATCTGGGCTGGCGAATGAGATGAAAAGGCACTGTTGCACTGGTGTTTGTTCTGGCGCACACCTCTCTGCCCCTTGCAGGGCCCATCCCAGGGCCGTATGGATGGCTATGGGTCCACCGTTGGATCCTCCGCGGGTCGGCTCGGTCGCTGTAATGAGGTGCACATGATTTGAGACGAGCAACGCTAGTGGCCGTACATTGTTGAATGAGTTTAGCGGTATTGCTCGCAGGTGGGAATGTCGTTTTTGAAGCATCTGGACAGGGTAGGTTTGCTCCACTAGATCTAAACCTGCCGCTGTGAATGCCCCCTGTACTTTGAACCTCTTCCGTGGGATGCCTTTGGGGGAGATCTCGAAGTTAACCTTTGACCCTTGGAGGTGTGTAACATCTGTCCGTACAGTGCGTAGGGCGAGGGTCTCTGACTCACCATTCAGCCGAAGCTGCTGAACAGCTGTTGGTAAGATCATAGTCCGTTGTGCTCCATCATCTAGTATGGCAAAGGTTTCTACTGAATTGGAATTGTTGTGCAGCAGGACAGGAACCACCTTCAGGAGCACCTTGCTGGAGGTTATGCTGGGTGTCAAATATACTCGGCTCTCCGAGGTTCTTGGTTGTAAGTCAGTGGAACGGCACTGAGCAACGCTGGGGAGCACTTGGAGATGGATGTCGTCACAGTCACTGCAAGGTTTCTTGAGGTTGCAATACTCAGGGGCGTGGGCCCGTGCACACTTCCAGCAGCGTTTCCCGTCTGCTATCCACCTATCCAGCTCTGTTGCTGATTGCACTTTAATGCTGGGGCAGCGACTGATGTAATGTTCTTTGCTATCACAGAAGAGGCAGTGCACTTTAAAGGGTTTCTTGTCACTAGATGACATGGGTTTGTTGGAGGTGCTTGGCTGAATGGGATCTGCCCCGTGGTACACGGCTACACTTTGTCTTCTGCCCTTATATGGGATTTTCTCCTTCCCATTGCCAGCAGGTTTCTCCGGTTGATAGCGCTGTACTAGTCTGTTTGACAGGCGCTGCTGCTGAGCTTTACCTTGAAGCCAACCATTTAAGTCTTGTAGATTGTAGGGGTTGAGACTTGTGGTGTTGAGCTTTCCCTTTAGCTGGAGATATTCGATGAACCCATCTCTGTGGTCTTTGGTATTATAAGCGGTCAACATGGGAGCAGCAGTTGAGTTCCATCCCCTTCGGTCCCTCTAAAGAGAGCAGCATACTGACTAGGAGATGGACTCTGAGAGCGAAGCTCTGGAAGTTGCGTGCATCTCCGGACTTCACATCAGGTGTAGTCAGGATAGCTGCTATTTCACTCTGTGCTAGTTGATGTGGCTGACCATACTGAAGCTGTAATGCCTGCATGGCTGCTGTGTATGGGAATGGATCATGTCTGCAGGACTGGCCAATCATCTGTGCCTCTGGGAGCTTGAGATGTTCGAGTAGCACATGGTATTTGTACTTTTCATTCAGTTCAGGAAAAGGCTCGAGCAGGTTTTCTAGGGCCAATTTCAGGTTAGCAAACTCCCTTTCACTATCTGTAGTGAAATCTGGGATTTTGGGTTTGGGCACACCAAATATGGAGCGTGGTTGCAGACTAGAGTTGTGTGGAGCTGTAGTCTGGCTTGTTGGGAACAGCAACTGAACAGCTGGGGAGGTGTTAGGCACTACTGGGGGAAATGGCGGTGAATGAGATGGCACTGCAGATGATAACATAGGTACATATTGAGGTAGACTATAGATTGAAGGGGATTGAAGTGGAGGATAGTTCGGTTTTGTTTGTGGTCTGTGATATGAAGGTGGGGGCTTGTAGGGCAGTGCTGTGGTTAACAGCTGTTGTACCTGAGGGCGGTATCTGGAAGCGAATTCATCCTCACTGCGATATAGTCCTATTACCTGGGGTTGCAAGGGAACTGGCTTTATGGGTTGCTGTGGGGGTGAGGCTAACGTTGCTCGATCAGATGAGATGATTGGACAGGAGGAGCTCAGGTGCTTTGGAGAGGCTGGATGTATTGGTGTGAATGCAGATTTTGCTCTCTCATTTACTACCACAGAGGTGTAGCCTCTCGGCTCAGCTTCTATCTCTAATGTTGGAATCACATTTGCTGGTGTGTGTCTTTCAGTATGCGACTCCATGTGATGTACTTGCTTCTCTTTTACCTTGTGAGTCTCTTCATTCTCCTCTTCTTCCCGTAGGAATGATGTGATGTGTTCCAGTAGTTCTTGGCGACGACGTTGTCGATATTCATACTGACGGAGTTTGTGAGTAACTTCGGCTATTTCCGCCTTTTCTTCTTTCGCGCTCCTGCATATGGATTCCACAAGCTGTTCGAGTGCTGTGGTGCTCAGTGGGTCATCTTGGTTAGACCTACGTGAAGATCCACCTGCGCCAAGAAGAGAAGTTGCATCTGCTTGTCCACTGTCTGCTGCGGCCGCTGCTCCTCTCTGCTCCTCATGCTCTCCGTCGTCGGGGTAGGAGGAAAGGGCAGGCCTATGAGGGTTGTAGGCAAGGATGTACTTTTCTAGGTGCTTGGGTGTAGGGCGCCACCTTGCATGTCGCTCTTGTGCATCAGTATGAGGGGGGAGTGCTGTATCTTCCTCTGATGACATTCTGCAGCAGTCAAAAAATCTGGCTCGAAGGACCTTTTTTGAGGAGTGCGACCTCTAATGCTGATATTTGCCTAATCGACCACTGCAGGGCTTCGGTCAGAAAGCACGCAGGACATCAGCAGAATTTTGATTGTTTACTTTAGAACTGTATTGGTACAACAATGCATTCTGGTATAGAGCAGTTTCTGAAAATATATAACAAGAAATAAAAGACTGAGTTACCATCGTATACTTCTGTAAATTAAATACAGTAAATAAACAATTCACAGTAAATAAAATACATTTATATCAGTTTCACTCATCGAATATTCATAAGCGCGGCTTTAACCCTGAATCATGTAACATATACATGCAAAATGAGAGTAATATGAAAGTTAACTGCTATATAAACAACTCAGTTAGCCTAAATGATGCTAAATTGCGATGATGCTTACAAGTAAAAACCGACATCTGAAAGAGTGCAAATATGCACCAGCCGCTAAACAACACAATTAGGAGAGGTAAGTAACATGTACACTCTCATTTTACATCACTATGAACACAACTTACATCGTCAGTGACTGCTGCACCGCTGTAATCATGTCGAGTGGAGAACGTAATAAAAGGAAGAGGAACTGCTTAAATCGTCTTCATAATAAAATACCCACTTCAAAATAAAAGCATGAATACACAAATGTCCTTTAACTTGAAGAATTCTTAACAACGACCTCTGTCCAGACAAGCTCTGTATCAGAAATAATCTTTGTCAATGCTTATGCACCTTATTTTGCTATTTGGGCAAAGACAACAAGGTCAGTAACACCTGTAATTCATTATTCATGTTGTATTAATTCAGGTGAGGTGTGTTTCCTAAAGTCTCTGTTTCTATCCACACAACAATGTAACCCTGGAGTTTTCAAACTAAAACAGGGTCAACAGCGTTTTAGGCTTGAAAACTCTGGAGTAGTTTGGATACCAGGAGTAAATATAGCCAAAGAGATGTGTTTTAAAACTAAAACATATTAGTGTGGATGTAGCCTTAGATAGTATACATCATCCCTCTTAACACAAAAGTGAGTTAGGTAAGACACTAGAGCGTCTCTACGTTTAGGTATCCAGCAGAATTTTCACACATATATGTGAGAGAGATGGAACAGCCTTATTTGGGAATTGTCACACCATGGTGAGGTTGTCTTGTCTTGGGTTTGTTTTGTCCTGTCATTTCCTGTTTTATTTTGAAAAGTAATTCTCCTCTCGTTTCAGGTCACTTGCCCTTCCTCATGTGTCTCAGTCTGATTGCCCTAAGTGTTTCCACCTGTCCCCTATTTCCCTCCATGTGTTTAAATAGTCTGTGTTCCCCTTGTCTTGTGCCAGAGTGTCTTCGTTTTCGTCCTGCACCCGAGCCTTTTGTCCACAGCCATAGAAGTTGCCAAAGTAAGCTTTATGTACCTCAAGACGAGTGATTTTATTTTTGTTTGTAAATTTTGCCCTAGTTAAAGTTCATAGCCCTTTGTTTTCGCTCGATAAGAGTGAATTTTTGTTTGTAGTTTTTACCTTAGCATATTTTCATAGATCTTTGTTTTTCCTCGTTTAAGAGTGATTTTCATTTCATATAGCTCAGTTGTTTATTTATTCTCGATCCTCCGCTTATAGCGTGAATAGACTATTTTTTTGGTTTATTTTTATATAGTCAGGGTTTTCCTCATTACAGAGTGTTTTGTGTTTATTGGTTTGTTTCTTTGAGTAGTACCTTTTTCCTCCTCCTGGAGTGTTTTTTGTTAAGATTCAGAGTCTAGTGTCTAGTTATTTCATAGCCATTGGTTTGTCACTCTGCCTGAGGTCTCCAGTGAATTCAATAAAAGCCTTTGGTATTCTAATATCTCTGCATCTGAGTCCTGCTTTGAGTCTCGGCCTGACAGGAATATAGTAGGTGACACATGAGCTTGAGACGTGAAAACCTATGGGTTTTTATTGGACTTTTCCAGAGGAAAGCTTCACATTAAGTGTAGCATTACACTAGTTTAAGTGATAGTTTGGGTTATTTTTGACGTGGGGGTGGAATGAGGTTCTCATAAATAGTCCTAGTCCCAGTTTAGAGAAGCAGCCGGGAGCACCGGCACAAACTGAGCACTGTATTATTTGATGGATCAGCTGTTTGAGTAAGACAGAGCTAAGCATAGTTGCATTTGTGTGTAGGAATAGAGTAGTTAAACAGTTAAGAAAATGTAGTTCCAAAGGAAAGGGCTGTTTGTTTAAGTGGTTAAAATAACATCTACACTTCACACTGATAGCTTAGTTTTTTTTTTTTTTTTTTTTTTTTGTGGATCAAATATTTTTCTGCTGACCCTCTCCATAGCAGCTTATCATCTCAACTTCTGTACCAGTGCCCCTGTTGCTTCTCTAAACTGGAAGCTGATCTGAATCTACTGCAGGTAATACACTGGCTCTAGATAAGTACCTCACACAACCCCATGTCAAATAACCTGAACTTTAAACTGTCTGCCCAGGGGCTGATGGCAGGTCCGTTGCCCAGCCTCTCACAGAACGGTTTGGAAATGACGTCCAGGTTTTCACTAAACCACAAAACAACCAGACTTACAAAAACTGTTATTGAGAATAAAATTCATCCTCTAACAATGTTATAGAGACTCTTATATGCAAACTGAAAGTTATGTTTGCATAATAACAGATATAAAGTTATGTGGTGTCTACTGTACATGCCAATTTTACTCAATCTCCATCTCCTGAATTCCTTCAGTCCTTATTTACTTTTAAAGTAAGCTTTCAACATCAAGGGTATGTTGCAACTAACCCTGGCTGTGAGGTGAATTGTGTCACAACTGTCAGGGTTTGAGGGGTAAGGGCTGGACCCAAATGCAGCCAACACATGGGAGACGGTGCAGACAGGTTTATTAAACTAACACACACACAGGGAACCACAGGGGATGACAACAGGTAACATGAACAGGCTAAGGACAAACCCTGGGACAACAATGACAAACCGACCCAGACAAAGGGGAGCACAAAGACTATATAGACAATGGAGGCAAGGGTGATTGAACACAGGTGAAACACATTAGGGTGGGGCAGACAATCACCACACAGAAACAGGACCAAGACAGGAAGCAAAAACACTGACACACACAAGGAAACCAAATTACAAAATAAAACAGGAAGTGAGAAAAGTCCAAACAAAACTAACAAAAAGTGTCTGCCATAGCAAACCATGACAAATTGTAACATTTCACTCCTTTTGTTTGAGACTAAACCACAGACATGTTCTGTTTGTGTTAGAGATAACACCTACACCATTTAAAAGCAGACACATGGAACAAGTTTATATTCAGATTTGAACACACTGACTTAAAAGTGATACAAACTTGAAGATACAGATGGCAATATGAAAAGTGTTAGAACCATCCCCGGTCTCCCCTATTCCAGCATATCAGCAGTGCTGACTATTAGATTTTAAAAATTAATTCATATATTGTTACATGTGTATTGTTAATATACATATTAATAGATAATAATTACATTATATTGTAATTGATTATTTTACATGGAAAATTAATCTGAACAGATGTGATGATGTGAACATGAGCACTGATGAAATTCTTGTAAGACAGTTTTTCAGAACATGTCAAAATGTAGAGTTTAATGATTATTAAAAGTTGAAGACGTCACGTTGAGGTAACGTCTGCAGTGTGACCTGACGCCAGTTCAGTTTTCTATTTAGGTACATATTTTCACCCCCTGATGACAGTTTAGGCATTGTTTCTACTTTTTTTTTTCCAACGTCCAGGTGTTTGCTTTGTCTGTTGGAAGCATCTGCGTCTCCGTCATTCAGCGTCTTTTCAAGTGTCTGTAAGTGTGGTCACTGACTTTTACACAGACTGCAATGTTTCAGTATTGATCTCAGGTTTGCAACATTTACAGATTAAGACCATAATCTGAATAAAGTCATTGAATGAACTGAATTAAGATGTGATCAAAAACTTCAATAAAATTTCAATAATCAAGGATGAGGATGAGGTAATCTGTTTCAGAAACACTTTTTGTGATATTTCTTTAAATTCTCTTAATATCCCGATAGCAATGAGCAAATTAAATGCTATGACAATAAAAAGAAAAAAAATTGTCTTCTGTGTCAGTCACAGGGCTGTACGTAGATAGCTCCTTCATAAGCTGTTTCAGCTCCCCAACGTGTGTTTTATGTATAAGCCAAAGCTAACGTTAGGTAACACTCGGTGTAAGCAACATCAGCTATGCTAGTAGACAGTGTAGCTAACTTTATGTTTACACATAATGTTGTCCTTTATGTAATTTAAGTAGCCTTAATGTTTGGCGATGTCTGCACTGTAGTTGTGAACGGATGTTGTTTGATAGTATTTATCTTATGTCTGTCATGGCTACGAATGGGACTTTGTGTTTTGTGTTTTTTTCGTTGTGAGAAAGACTCCTCAACCTCCGTACCTGTAAAGCACAAACTGATTAGACCTCCACCCACCTCCACCAGTTCATCAGACTTTCTCTCTCACCGGTGAGTCCAACTTTATGTGATAGAGAAGTAGCTTAGTTCTTCAAACCTCTAAAAATCAGGTTACTGGTGACGCGTTTACAAATGTGCAAAGTTTTTAAAACGGTGTTATGAAGGTGTAATTGCTTAGACCACTGTTATTCATATAAATGCATCCTTCTTTCATGTGTAGCTCTTTTGTTTTACATACATGATGGTGCGCCTCACAATATTGGTTCCAGCAGTTGAGACCAGTTCTCATATTGGTATTATATTTCTCATGAAAATAATTGAATTAATTATTCCTGTGTTGGTCTGCCACAGAAAAATATGGGAAACACTGTCCATAACTACTGCACTTAATGCATCGACCAACCCTCTCAAATTAGTATTTTATACCATAAAACCATCTTCCCCTCAGCAAAATAACCTGAGACTTGATAGAATAATAGATAGAATAGAATGTTAGAATTTTTATTTTCCAACAGGCAGGTTAACAGAAAGGTAACTCAGGTACATTCTTCCACTCAGAATCAAGGCCTGTGACTCAACTTAAAAAGGTCTCAATGGAGAGAAGGGCGATTTTAACCTGAACAGAATTTCCAATAAAAGTCCAACATAAAGTGTCCTATTTCCTTTAAAGGTGGGTCCTTTCACAATCCTTTCCGGTGTGGCTTCAGTCACGTTCCTTCCAGCCTTGTGCTCTCTGTCCCCCCTGCCCTCTTTGTTCCCCCTGCCCTCTTTGTTCTGCTCCACATGTTTTCCAGTCCTGATGCAATCAGGTGATTTAAGCACCTGCACTGCACCTGTCTGAGCGGTGAGGCACTCTGGGAGTTGGAGTGTTTGCTGCGGTGGCCATTTTAGGATGGAGCAGCTGCAATCTGGGAGAGGTAGTTGTTGCCCCGGCAGCCATTTTGTGATGTGGCAGCTGTTCCTGTATGGGAATCTAGCGTCCCTCTACTACTTGTCCCCTTGCGATGCCACAATAGCCAATTTCCTCCTTCACGACAACTGGGCAGGGGGTACATTTTTATATAACTCACCTTTTTACATTTTATTAAGGCTTAAAGTTATGGAGAATTGAGGGTGTGCTGCTTTGAGTGACAGGTGGGTGAGCATATGCCTGCCACAAGCCGGCATGCACCGAATCTCGGCTCGACATGCGCCCCTCCTCTTTGCCCATTTTTGTATTAGCCAGGTGATTGGCAGAGTCAGTTTCTGGAAAGATTGTGACGACGGAACGACCCTAAATATCGGCATCGGCCATTGAAAAACCCATATCGGTCGATCATTAGTGAACAAGGCCATTGAGTTCAACCTGTTCTACAACAGGTTTGACACAGCCTCACCTGTTCTCTCTCCCACTGCTTCAGCTGCAGCTTCTCCTACAACATCTCCTCCACAACCTGACACTGCAGCTGCAACTCCCTCCACACTGGGGTCAAGTCTCCTGTCCTTTACAGCGGAGGAGGTGAGGGTGAGGCTCAAGAGGTTACGTCCTGGAATAGCAAAAGGCCAGGATGGTGCGTGTCCAAGGCTGTTGAAGGACTGTGCAGCCCAGCTAGCTAAGCCTCTCCAGAGGATCTTTAACTTAAGTTTCACAAACAGGGAGGGTCCTGGTCCTGTGGAAAACATCATGTCTTGTTCTGGTACCTAAAGTAGGATGACCAGCTGAGATAAATGACTACAGACATCACACATCATGAAGACCCTGGAGCGGCTGCTTCTCCACCTTCTGGTTGAACATGCACTAGACCCCGTACAGTTCGCCTACACATTGAACACATTGGAGTGGATGATGCCGTCCGTTATATGCTCCACCCATTCTTACTTGGATGAGCCAGGTGGTTACATGAGGATTATATCCCTGCTTCATGTCCTGGATTGTGGATTACCTGACAAGACGACCACAGTACGTCAGGCTGGGTAACTGTGTCTCAGGGAAAGTGATGAGTAGCACTGGAGCTCCACAGGGGACTGTTCTGATTCCATTCCAGTTCACCCTGTATACAGCGGACTTTAAATATAACTTTGAGTCCTGCCACGTCCAGAAATACTTGGGTGACACAGCTAATGTGGCGCGTATCAGGAATGGGCAGGAAGAGGAGTACAGGGATCTGACGATGGCCTTCAGTGAATGGAGTGATAAGAGCTGCCTCCTTCTCAACACCTCTAAGACCAAGGAGATGGTCATCAACTTTCGGAGGTCTAGGCCCACCCTTCAGCCAGTCAACATTCGAGAGAAGGACATTGAGGTGGTGCACACTTATAAATACCTAGGTGTGCACCTGGACAGTAAACTGGACTGGTCCCTGAACACGGATGCCATCTACTGGAAGGGGCAGAGCCGGCTCTTTTTCCTCAGGAGGCTCAGGTCCTTTGACAATGGCAGTGAAATGCTGCACATGTTTTATCAGTGGTGGACAGTTTACTCGTTTATGCTGCAGTGTGCTTGTCCAACATGAACACAAGAAGACTGGACAAGCTGTTAAAAAAGGCTGGGCCATCTTGGACAATACCAACCATCCTCTCCACAACATTCTGGCAGGACAGAGAAGCAGCTACAGCTGCAGCAAATGTCTCATCTCACTGCGCTGCAGAACAGAGACGTTAAGGAGATCCTTTGTTCCCTCTGCCATCAGACTGTAGAACACTTCAGCCAAAGGAAGTGTCTCGTCTCGTCGTCTCCCGCTTATCCGGATCCGGGTCGCGGGGGCAGCAGCCTCAACAGAGAGGTCCAGACGGCCATCTCCCCAGCCACTTCCACCAGTTCCTCCGGGAGAATCCCGAGGCGTTCCAAGGCCAGCCGAGAGATATAATCCCTCCAGCGTGTCCTTGGTCGACCTCGAGGTCTCCTCCTGGTGGGACATGCCCGAAACACCTCCCCAGGGAGGCGTCCAGGAGGCATCCTCACTAGATGCCCGAACCACCTCAACTGGCTCCTCTCGACATGGAGGAGCAGCGGCTCTACTCCGAGTCCCTCCCGGGTGACCGAGCTCCTCACCCTATCTCTAAGGCTGAGCCCGGCCACCCTGCGGAGGAAACTCATTTCGGCCGCTTGTACTCGTGATCTCGTTCTTTCGGTCATTACCCAAAGCTCATGACCATAGGTGAGGATCGGAACGTAGATCGACCGAAAATTGAGAGCTTCGCCTTCCGGCTTAGCTCCCTCTTCCCCACAACGGACCGATTCAGCGTCCGCATCACTGCTGACGCCGCCCCAATCCGCCTGTCGATCTCCCGCTCCATCCTACCCTCACTCGTGAACAAGATCCCGAGATACTTAAACTCCTCCACCTGAGGCAAAGCCTCCCCCCCGACCTGAAGCGGGCAATCCACCCGTTTCCGGCTGAGAACCATGGCCTCAGACTTGGAGGTGCTGATTTTCATCCCAGCCGTTTCACACTCGGCCGCGAACCGCCCAAGCGAGAGCTGAAGGTCGGCGCTCGATGAAGCTAGGAAGACCACATCATCCGCAAAAAGCAGAGACGAGATCCTCCCGCCACCGAAACCAAACCCGTCCACCACCCGGCTGCGCCTAGAAATTCTGTCCATAAAAGTTATGAACAGAACCGGTGACAAAGGGCAGCCCTGGCGGAGTCCAACCCTCACCGGGAACAGGTCCGACTTACTGCCGACTACGCGAACCAGACTCACACTCCTTTGGTACAGGGATTTAATGGCCACTAACAAGGGGCCATCCACCCCATACACCCGGAGTGCCCCCCACAGGGTGCCCCTGGGAACACGTTCGTAAGCCTTCTCCAAATCCACAAAACACATGTGGACTGGATTGGCAAACTCCCATGCTCCTTCCAGCACCCTAGCGAGGGTAAAGAGCTGGTCCACAGTTCCACGCCCAGGACGAAAACCACATTGCTCCTCCTCGATCTGAGGTTCAACTATCGATCGGACCCTCTTTTCCAGTACCCTGGCATAGACCTTACCAGGGAGGCTGAGGAGTGTAATTCCACGGTAGTTGGAACACACCCTCTGGTCTCCCTTCTTAAAGATGGGGACCACCACCCCGGTTTGCCACTCCAAAGGCACTGCCCCCGATGTCCACGCAATGTTGCAGAGGCGTGTCAACCAAGACAGCCCTACAACATCCAGAGCCTTGAGATACCCAGGGCGGATCTCATCAACCCCCGGGGCTCTGCCACCGCGCAGTTGTTTCACTACGTCGGCGACTTCTGCCCCAGAGATTAGATCATCCATCCCCAGGTCTCTTGGCTCTGTTTCCTTTACGGAATACGTGTTGGTGGGATTGAGGAGCTCCTCAAAGTATTCCTTCCACCGTCCCACTATATCTTCAGTTGACGTCAGCAGCTCCCCGTCCCCACTGTAAACAGTGTGAGCGAGTTGCCGCCTTCCCCCCCTGAGGCGTCGGACGGTTTGCCAGAACCTTTTTGGAGCCGATCGATAGTCTTCCTCCATTGTCTCACCGAACTCCTCCCACGTCCAAGTTTTTGCCTCAGCAACTGCCGCGGCTGCACTCCGCTTGGCCCGCCGGTACCAGTCAGCTGATTCCTGAGACCCACAGGCCAACCACGCCCTGTAGGCCTCCTTCTTCAGCCTGACGGCTTCCCCCACCGCCGGTGTCCACCAGCGGGTACGGGGGTTACCGCCACGACTGGCCCCAGCTACCTTGCGGCCGCAGCTTGCAACAGCCGCCTCAACAATAGCAGAGCGGAACAAGGCCCATTCGGACTCAATGTCCCCCACTGCCCTCGGGACGTGGTCGAAACTCTGCCGGAGGTGTGCATTGAAAATCATCTTGACGGGTTCTTCCGCCAGGTATTCCCAGCAGACCCTCACAACCCGTTTGGGCCTGCCAGGTCTGCGCGGCGTCTTCCCCCGCCATCTGATCCAACTCATCACCAGGTGGTGGTCGGTCGACAACTCTGCTCCTCTCTTTACCCGAGTGTCCAAAACATGCGGCCGCAGGTCTGATGATACGACTACAAAGTCGATCATAGACCTGCGACCTAGGGTGTCCTGGTGCCAAGTGCACCTGTGGACATCCTTATGTTTGAACATGGTGTTAGTTATGGCCAAGCTGTGACTAGCACAGAAGTCCAATAACTGAACGCCGCTCGGGTTCAGATCGGGCAGGCCGTTCCTCCCCACCACACCCTTCCAGGTCACGCTGTCATTGCCCACGTGAGCATTGAAGTCTCCCAGTAGGACAATGGAGTCCCCTTTCGGGGCACTTTCCAGCACCCGTCCCAAGGACTCCAAAAAGGGCGGGTAGTCTGAACTGCTGTTCGGCGCATAAGCGACGACAACAGTCAGAACCCGATCCCCGACCCGAAGCAACCCTTTCGTCCACCGGGGTAAACTCCAACGTACAGGTAGAGAGCCTGGGGGACACCAAGAAGCCCACCCCGGCCCTCCGCCTCTCACCCGGAGCAACTCCAGCAAAGAGGAGAGACCAGCCCCTCTCAAGGACTTGGGTTCCGGAGCCGATGCTATGTGTCGAGGTGAGGCCGACTATATCTAGCCGGTATCGCTCGACCTCTTCCACAAGCTCCCGCTCCTTCCCCGCCAGAGAGGTGACGTTCCATGTTCCAAAAACCAGTTTCCGTAACCGAGGATCGGACCGCCAAGGCCCCCGCCTTGGTCTGCTGCCCAATCCACAATGCACCGGATCCCTCTGATTCTTCCTGCAGGTGGTGAGCCCACTGGGAGACGAACCCATGCAGCCGGTTCGGGCTGGGCCCGGCCGGGCCCCATGAGCTAAGGCCCGGCCACCAGGCGCTCGTCCACAGGCCCCAACCCCAGGCCTGGCTCCAGGGCGGGGCCCCGGTGTCCCTCCGGGCCGGGTACTCGGGTTCTGGATAGTATTCATCATTGGGATCTTCTGAACCGTTCTTCGTCTGGCCCTTCACCTAGGACCAATCTGCCTTGGGAGACCCTACCAGGGGCAAAATGCCCCCGACAACATAGCTCCTAGGGTCATTAGGGCTCTCAAACTCCTCCACCACGGTAAGGTGACGGTTCAAGGAGGAGCCAAAGGAAGTGGACTAATCTAATTATTATTGATTATTTATTAACTGTTTTTATTATTATCAACAATGAGCTAATGGACACACGAATTTGACCACATGTACATGTTTTAATTGACACTTGTCATTACATATTTATTAATTGTATCACTCAGCTGGTCCTGATGCTAAGTTCACAAACACCTTACTCAGCTTTTTTCTCTAATAAATCATAATAAAAACTCCAGATCCAGACATCCGATGGCTAAAATCCTTCATCTGGTTCAAATATATAGTTGAAAACCACCAAGGTGTAAAAACTGTTTGTGAATTAAAACTAGATAAAAGTCAATGTTGAGCTTCTGTCAGACAAACACAACACTGACATATGATCATAGATCACAGATTTCTATGGTTTGAGAATTGATAGAAACATTTGTGGTAATGTAAGAACTCAACAACATAAATAACATAGGTCTAGTTGTTTTTTAGACATTTTAATGTGGAAAAGTTACTGATAACTGTAGTAAATCTTACAGCGCAGCCACAGTTGAAAACCATCTTTGTTACGCTGGTGTGTTCATCTGTTCATGACAACAGTTTACTTCCAGGCTTAAGGCTTAGGGAAGTATCAGTACTGTTGGCACTTTCCTGCCTGCAGTGTTGGACAGTGTTGTACAGTGTTGTGTCAGTGGCCATTGAGTTTTGACATTTGCCTCAAAATTCATCAGTCTATGACATTATACAGCTGCCGTTCGTCCATAATCATCACAACATAGGATTTGAACACCCTGATCTCTGAATTGATCTAAATGTAAAGTCCACCCATTGAACTTCAGGTTTACAGTCACACTGATGTTGATGCAAGGATTTACAATAGTAATATGCTATAAGATAGGTTTTTATCCAAAAAAAAAAAAAAAAAAAATCCATAAAAAGGCATCCATATTGGAAATATGTGATAACCCCTCCTGTATGATCCACTCCATTGCTCATCTGTGTGATCAGTTTTCTCAAAACTTCCTTCAATATGAAACTGAACCTTTTTCTTTCAAATCTTAAATTTCCTTTAATTTCGCTCCATATTTAGTGGAATTTTAATGGGACCATTTACCGTTAAATGTACAGACTGAAGCATTTTCTGGTATTGTTAAAAATACAGTGACAAGACATGGTCAGTGAACCCTGTGGAATGATCAGCTTTTTGGATGTTTTCAATAAGGACAAAAACTACACAATCATTTGTTGTTTTGAATTCAAATATATTGCATTTGTTCATTACTGTAGCTTAGATGAAGATATGATCATATTTTTTTTACTAAATAAGGGGTAAAATAAGGGATCACAAACTTTTTCTTTCCACTGTACTACCATGATTTATGAGTAAACATGCAGCCAAAAGAGAATCCATGTGCGCTCCATGTGGCTCTCAGCAACCGCAGACTTTTGGAGAAATTCTTTGGAAGTGTTTTATCGTCCAGTCAATCTGGAAACTCTCTAACATGAGGAAGAATGAGCTGTTGGAGCCAAACCTCTATAATGCTATGAGAATAAAGTCGGAATATTACATGCTAAATGCATCCTGTGAAGTTCTACTTGAGCAGGTTTCAAAAATAAGGAGAGACTTCATCTTTTGGCTCATCATCATCATCAGGACATTGAAGAGATTATGAAGAGACCGAGTCCATTTTATTGTTAGACAGACAAACAGCAGCTGCCAGAAGCAGCTCAGGATACCTGACTGTCCTTTCACCTGCTTGATTGGTTGATGTAATATTCCTAAAAATTATGTTTTTTCCTTCAAAATTTTACATTTTAAATTCTCATATTACGACTTCTTTCTTTTAAAATTACAACTTTATTCTCGAAAATTTCAGATTCTTTTTTATCCATCAATGTGGCCCTAATACTCTGTTGTAGAAAACTGACTCAACTATGTTTCTACTCATCTTCGTGCTGCTTCCAGAGGTGAAAACCATATCTTTCCCTTTGCAGTTTTTCTATGCTGAAACATCTCACCACAGACTTACTGTGGGAATTTTACTAAACACTTTTGTTTTAAGAAGAAAATCTGAAATGTCATTAATACCTTTAATATTTTTTCTTACCTGCCACAGATATCAAATTGTAGGTAAAAGTCACATTAGTAACTATTTGTATGTGACTGTGATGTGATGAATGTGATATAGATGTCAATAAATTCAAAGATCTTATTGTGCCTAGAGCTGTCTGTTGCTATTTGACTATTATCACAGTGAAAAAAGTAATAAACTATGCTTTGCGAAGTATTTGAACATGACAAAGGCAGTTTGATGAACGCAGCAGAACGTCTGATTATACAAGTGCAAAACTTCAATAATTGGTCTTGAAACCACTGTAGATCTCTGACCCTGACTGAGACTGCGACCCTCCTTCAGGCTATGCAGCACATTCTCAAACAGAATGAAAGCACAGTAAGGCCAGAGTGTATGTGTCCTGGGACAGTTGTCCATGTTGTCTGGTTGGTAATTTAGTCTTTCAATATTCTGACATTTTTAAACCCACACATCTTTCAGACCTGTCTTGGTTTTAACATTGAAGTTCTGTGTGAGATTAGCAAAAGGTCGAAGGTCAGAGCAGGTTTATTCAGTACAGTGTTTCCCCGAGTTCAGTCTGTCAGGCAGCACAGGACATCTACTGACTCAAACTGCCTGGACCAGTTGCTTTGTCTTACAGGTGGTTAATGGATTCTGCTGTTTGAGAGGTGATATACAAGCTGCCTGTGAGACCTCACTCAGGGCAAAATTAGGTTTCATCACCTTGGATTACAAAAACATGTACAGGACAGTTCCACCATGATAACAGTTTATGATCATTTTTGACTCTTTCACTCCTGTTAAGCTTGACTATTCTGACCTGCATGCAGCACAATTAAAGAGTTTTCAAAATAAGAGTAAGTCATATGAGCTTCAGAAAATGAAAACAAAAGCTTAAAGTAAAATAGAAATGAAAGATCAAGATTCAAAAATGACAAAAAGAAAAATAAATTAAAAGTCTATATTTTCAGTGGAAAATGCCAGGGTAGCACTGCTTTTCTGTACAACCTTTGACCTGGGATCTGATTCAAAAGAATAAATACTTGAAAAAATTAAATAAAGAAAATTACAGAGGGAAGACAAACATCAAAGTATTTTGAAAGGAAAAGAAAATTTAATAAAAAGGTAAAAATTTATAATTATAGGAGAAAAGCTCAACAGTAAACCCACTGCTGCAGGGCTGTAATCATCACCATCATCTTCATTATCGGCTGATCACATAGTTACTTGTCCAGTTTGTCTGTTAGTTTATAAAATGTCCATCACAGTTCCCATTGTCCAAGGTGACCTCTTCATATCCAAAACTCAAACAAATTTGGATTACAATGACATAAAACTGAATCCTCACACTGCAGTTGCTACAACCATCAACACTGGGCAGGGGGCTGAAAATTGTCTTAAACAATTAAGTGATTACCACAATAGTTGCTGCTACTTTTCATTATTGAATATTGGCTATATTGGACTATTTGCTAGTGATTGACTGGTGATGTCAGAAAGTCCTCACATTGGAGGGGCGGGAACGAGCACTTTGTTGAAATTTTTAGCTTGAAACACTTTTCAAACTAAATGATCGTAACAGCACTTGCTGATTGATGTCCATTGTCGATCGATCAGTCATTTCAGCTCCAGCTCCAGCCCCTAAGGAGGTTAATCCGGGCATGTCCACTCCCCATGTTGAATAAACTCAAAAAAAATAAAGCAGCAGCAGATTTAGAAAGAAAATCACACATTCACACAGCCTGCTCATCTTCATTAGCTCATCCGCTATGCTTCTGCGCATGCTCAATGGGCCTCGTGGACACAGTGCCCGGTCGGTGCAGTGAATCGGTAATGGTGTCGGTACCGACGACCGATCCGGGTCTCGTCTCCATCAGCTCTCCGGTTTTTCCTTGTTGGGGCCCATGAACTCCACCCCGTCGATCGGAATGTCCTTCTCCTTGATGGCTTTCTGCACGCACCGCTGATACTTCCTGAAGGTCTCCGTGCACGGGTCCCCACTCCGGTCCCCCTTCAGGAACTTCTCGGCAAACCAGCGATTAAAGCACTGGTCGTATTCCCGCTTTAGGTCGGTACACGCCTCCCCGACGCTGTTCATCTCCGATAACAACGTCCAGACACGATGGAGAAACGAAACACGGCGGCTTTAACCACTGTTTTCAAACCAGCGGCCCCGTCAACAACACGCACTCTGTGTGACTCACCTTGAACCGCGGGATGTGATTGGCTGGTCGGAGAGCGACGAGTCACGACGGATCAGAGATTGTGTGTAAAGAGTGAGAAGTTATTCTGCGCAATCCCCGAAGGATCACAAACTCGCTTTCGGTTTTGAAATTTTTCTTCATGTGCAGCTTTTAGAAAAACGTGCTGCAAAGTGAGAATACATGACAAAATACAGAAACACAACATAATACAGAAAACAACAAAATGCAGACAACAACCACATATAGAAAACAACCAAATGGGTGAAGTTCACTGATAAATAAAACTATTCATGGCTTTATTTTGAAACCATCCTCGCTTAAGTTTTCTGCCTAAATCGTCTGTACAGTGCTGTAAATCAGTATAAACTACTTTATCTGTACCTTGAAACAGAGGCGGAGTGAGACCTTCTGTTGTCTTGACCTACCGCCGTGAGAAAAAAACTCGCGAGAGTACTGCGCAGCTTTCCGAAAACTCGCGGTTCTCCGAGAGTACCTGGGAGTCATTGGAGTAACCAAAATAAGCTGATATTTACATCTATTTATCAACTAACGAGATATAGACCGCTGCAGGAATTGACGGTAGGTAAGTGACAGTCGCTGAACTCATTGGCTAACATTCGATTGCAGTTCTTTTGGAGATATTTAGAACGTTACATCCATGCTAACTGCATTAGCGTGCTTTGCTAGGCCTGGTGCCTGTGGCTGCTAGCTTAACGTTAGCTGCTCAGGTTCCGTTTAATTCAAACTCTAGTAAGATGGTTTTGCTTTCTTTGCGCTGTCCCAGTCTTTCCAGAGTAACGAGATGTCTGACAGCGAGGACAGCGACTTCTCCGACAACCAGAGTGAGCGCAGCAGTGACGGAGAGGCCGAGGAAGTGGAAGAAAATGAGGTTTGCTAACTACTAGCTTTGTGTACTAACCGCTCAGTGGAATCACGTAAACATTGTGAATCAGTGAAGCGGGTTCAACTGCTGCAAGTGGTTAACTACACGGATATTATCTTTGAGAGGTCAGGACAAATACCGGAGACCTTATTGTTAGTTTGATCCCATAATCCATATCTATCTATCTCCGTTTTCAGGAGGAGGCGAACAGCCCCGTGGGCAGCGACAAGGTAGCCGAAGAGGAAGGGGAGGACCTGGATGATGAGGAGGAGTATGATGAAGAGGAAGAGGAAGACGATGATGACCGTCCCAGGAAGAAGCCAAGACATGGAGGGTTCATCCTGGATGAAGCCGGTATGAACAGATGACACCCTCCTCACCTCTGTCCTCCCTTCTTGTTCCTGTCCTCAGCTCCCTCACATTTGTCCTTCCTTTCACTACTGTCTCTTTTCTGTCCCCCTTCCTGCTTCTGTCTTTGTCCTCCCTCACCACTTCATTCCTCCCTCTCACTCCTGTTTCTGTTATATCCTCTCTCCTCCCCTCTTTCCTCCCCCCTGCTCCTTTCTCTGTCCTCAGCTCCCTCACCTCTGTTCTCCCTACCGCTCCTGTCTCTGTTCTGTCCTCTCTCCCCCTCCTGTCTCTGTCCTCAGCTTCCTTACCTTTTCCAAAAGATACCTGTTGCCTCTCAGGGATGAAAGGAGCTTTAATGCGTCTGTTCCTGTGTTTCTCTCCTCTCTGTCTAGATGTGGACGACGAGTATGAAGATGAGGAGGATCAGTGGGAGGAAGGAGCTGAAGATATTTTGGAGAAAGGTGAGAAACTCTAACTGTACAGATATCTGTGTCAACAGCATTTTCATTTTACTCTTCAGGTGTCGTTGATTGTTTCCATCCACCCTGCCAAGCAGCCATATAAACAGGTTTTGGCAGGTTTAGAAAACCTCAGAGCTTTGTTTTAAATCAAGTGTGAAAACCCATCAATTCCCAAATTTTTTTCTTCTTTCTTTGTAACAAGATAAGTTTGTAATACAAACACATGTCGTTTTAGAACCACGTGGACCACATTTGTGACCTGTAGTTTCATTTATCTAAAATAATAGCAATTAAAAAGGTTACTGTAATCATTGCAATTAAATGTTTTTCCCAGATTGTGCAGCAGATATAAACGCTGTGAGGGACGATTGGCTCTAATTAACAGACCATGCCAATGTTCTTGCATGTTTTGAACCATTTACTCTACAAACAACATTTAACTGCTGCCCATTTTCCAATCAGTTTTAGTTCTCAGGCAGCCACTGGTTTTAGTTCATTGACTCAGTTCAGTTAAAGAAAATTCCACTGGAAGAAACACATATGAGGTTCAAGGCACCTTTTTCTTTATGTTTAGAATAAACAGGTTTCTTTTTTAAATATATGAGTGATGTTATCTTTGCTTGACAGTGAGATTCAGCTGTGATTAAACCTGCACCACAGCTTAATTGACACTGAAATCAGATATAATGACTGTGATGGATTAAACATATCAAGCAAAAATCTAACCTCTGTAAGCACATGAACTGAAATTACCTGAAGTTGCCCGTAAAGGGAGAAACATTACAAACGAAAACAGCTGAAACATTTTTTTGTAAACATTTAGCTGCGGTTCACCATTAGTAGTTAATGAGCTAAAACATGAAAAACACCACTGTGTTCCTTAAAGTTCAGCCTGCGTTTCCAAACTGTTTACAGTCTGATTACATGTCAACACACTGCTCAGTTTACCAGCTGTCACACAGTTCTGATGTGAGGAGTCTGTCTGGGAAAGATTTAGTGCCTCATATGTTGTTTCTTATCAGATCAGTCTGTGTTTGACCTCTGACCTTTGCCTTGCAGCAAAACAGCGTCACATACACAAGCTAATGGCTAATGTTAGAGGTCAGACTCTGATTGCTTATGAATGCAAATGGCTAATTCATTTCAATTTGCCTGTATTTTCATCTGCATTTTTAAGGGATATGTTTGGTGGGGAGTATGGTTGCCACCGTTGTCTGTGTTACCAGGGTTACATGTTGTTCAGGCACACAATGATTATATAACTTGCCCAAAGTTTTTTTAATAGATATGAAACTTGTTTGGATCATTTTTGCGTTTCAACAGCACAGCCAACATTCATCAAGTCAAAACACTAGTTTTCACTACTTAAATGCATCTGCTCTGTGCAGTGGCAGAGCGGAATCTCATCAGTTGACAGTGGTGGAGGAAAGCAAAAGCACCTGTTTGACAATATTCCAGATTTAAAACCCTATTGCAGAAAGAACCTTTAGACGACGCGTCTTGTAAAATGTTCAATGTAATCAGTAACAAAGGTGTTGTCACAAGCTTATTACCCAGTGAGAAAATTTCCACATTCTAACCCAACCTACAAATCATATTCTCCAGATGTAAAAGACCATGTTTGTTTGGTACAAGACCAACAAAAATCACATCATCATTTAAAAAAATAAAATAAAATGCAAAAATGACCATTCCAACTGAAATCGCAATATCTGCCAAAATAATTGAAATATGATTTTCTTTGCATATCATGCAGCCCTATAATATACAGATATTAAGATGACACATCTTATAAATTGTCTAGTTTAATCAGTAACACCAGCGTTTTCACAAGTTTATGTGATCACACATGGTCACTGGAGACACATTTTAAAGCATGTGTGAACTGATGAACTTAGAGCTGACCACTTGTGTCAGATCACTGAAGACGCGTGTTATTGCAGGTCTGAACTACATGATATTCACCCTGTCACATGCCTTGACAGTCACAGGTCATTAGGAGCAAAACAGCAAAAAAGTTTTCCTCATGGCATCCTGTCTCCTCTCACTTAGAAAATCACAGTTATGATCAAACTGAAACATGGAAAGTCGTCCGGTTTCTAGTTTTCTTTCACTGCATAACAAATGATTTTTGTTTGTATAAAGGTTCTAAACTCATCTTTTAAATCATTGAATTTGTACAGCGATGTGTTGAGTCTAGTGTCGACATATTAACTGTTAGCTGTTAGTGATGTATTCTGAACGTCAGTGTTGTCTGACTGAACTCTCTCTGTCTTATTGGTGTTCCTCTCTGTCATGCATGTCCTCTTCAGTTAACGGTAATTCTACTCCGCATCCTCTTTGCTCCGATGTTTTCATTTATATCCATGTGTATCTGAAGTAACTGGAAAAATCAGTTTCATTCATATGATAAAATCCATGTCTCAGAATGTATTAACCCCACCTCATCTCAGCACAGCTGTATTTGTGAGTGTGTAGCGTAACAGGAGGAGGAAGCACAGAGGGCAAATCCATTATTGGCTTCTTGAACAGCAGCAGCAGCTCATTACACACAGTCAGTACAAATGGTTATTGTCCATTTTTACAGTCAATTGGCAAAGAAAAACATTCAATTTAACTAAAAGTTACAGTTGTACTGATGTTTTTAGAATAATCAGCTAATTGAAGATAAATTGCAACACAGGACAATTTACACTAAGATCTTGGGATTTCTTGTTGGATAAAACATCAGTTCGTTCTTTGGTCTGGAGCAAATCCAGTCACATGAACAAAAAATTATTTATTATTTAAACTATTTTAAGTTGTAATTCAAAATCATTAACATGTCAAGTGTAGTTCTGCACCCAGATGCTTGATGTTAAGCAAAAGGGTTGTGGAGAATATTTCAGCCACTATCAGTATTAATCTGGACATTTGGTAAGTAATTCCACCTCCAGAGAACCAAGGGTGATCATTTGCCTGACCCTGCTGCCTAGTAGGAGACTGCCATGTCTCTATTTATTTTTGACTAACGGTCGTGGTTGAAGCTTCTCATTTGGCACATGGTAATACCTAGCCTCACTGAAGGTAGATGTACAGTACAAACAAAATGGAGAGGCAGTGGCTCAGCTCTGAGCTCTGCAGTGTGCTAACCACCACCACCACCACCACTGGTCCCAGTTAGACCATCGCTTACACCATGACCTGAAATGGTTGGGTAATATCAGATGATTAGTTGGTTAGTTTGCCTGCCTGTCACCATTACATCAAGTTTCATGCATCTTTAGTGAAGGGAACCAGTTTATAAGAGCCACATTTCCAAGCAGTCGCGGATATATGTGTCTAGTTTTGTCCAACCAACAGCCCCAAACCCAAACCTGCCCGGTTTACTGTCATGAGAAGCAGGAAGAAGGTATTTGACATTTTTGCTTAAAATGACTGAACCGATTATTCGATGATTAAAATTAATTTTCTTTTCGTCAACTAATCGATCAATTGTTGCAGCTCTGCTCATTGTTTGACATGACATTTGACATGTAAGGAGAAGACGAGCATTAAAGATCAGCTGTAGAAAAGCAAAACGTCCTCTTCAAGGTAAATCTGAGCTGAACTTTGAAAGTGTGAAGCAGAGTGTGAACAGTCTTAGATGATAAACCCTCCAGTTTGGTCCTTTTCTAAACAAAGTCACAGTGAGCCCAGCGCTATGGAGTTTTGTTTCTACTGTACTGTCTCCTTGAACCACATTGAACCCCTCACTGGCCTCATGCTTCTCTGTGCTGTACAGTCACCATTAATCTGTCTGTTTTCTGTTGTTTTTCTCCCATCATGCTTTGTGTTGCTGCTGCCTGACTCTGCTCCTGTGTGCTCTGCCCTGATGACAATGTCTGTTGGCAATCTGTCTGTCTTCACCTCCTCCTCCTCTTGTACGTCTGTCCTGCTGCTGCTCTTAAATCTTCTCTTCTCTTCCACTTTTTCTTCTCTACTTCCCTTTTCCCACTCCTGCTCTTTGCTTTCTTTCTCCACTACACCTCTTTGCTTTTCTTCTACACTTGCTTTTTGTCTTTTCTTTCTTATCCTTTTCCTCTTTTCTACAATTATTGCTTTTCCTCCTCCTCTGCTCTTTGATGCTTCACTCCAAATATTCATTCCTTTTCCTTGCTTTTTCTCCATTTTCTTTAATCTCTTTAACCTTCCTCCTTTTCCTTAATCTTTTGTTTCCTCTTTCTCCTCACTGCTTCTCTCTGTTGTCTATATTTCTGTTCTCCACCCCCCCTCCTTTATTTTCGTCTTCCTCTCTTCTTTCTGTCACTGGTCGGCCCTGAGCAGAGGAGGCTGAAGGTGAGTCTATTTTTCCCTTTAACAGTCACAGTCTTTAAGTTTTTAACTTCAATTAAATTTGCTTTTATTAACCATTAATCTCCAGCCTGTTCTCTCCCACGCAGTGTCTAACATGGACCACGTGGTTCTGGATGAGGATCACTCTGGATCCAGAAGGCTGCAGAACCTCTGGAGGTGACGTCTCCAACATCTCTGTTAACGTCACACACCAACAGTCAATAAGGCCTTTTAACCAAAGAGAAACTGAAAGTCAAGAACTTCTACTGTAGGTCTTTGTAGAAAGGGTCTACATTTAGTTCCTGTCCCCTGAAAGTTCCCTCTGCCTGTGATAACAGTCCTCATGAGAGAGGAAAGTCTGGCCTGGAAGGTGCAGTGTCATGGACTAGTCAAACACAAACCTCCAGGCTGCAAGAGCTTGTGTTCAGCTTATTCACACAGACAGAAACACTGGTTATCACTGCAATGAATAAAAGCACCTAAGTACTATTAGACAAAAGTAGTTTCCTGTTTATTCCTGAACTTGCTGATGTTTGAGATCAGACAGGAAGTCTCTTACGTAAGAAGTAATACTCATTAATTTGGACATTTCACAGTAGTACTGGATGATGCAGAGGTATATGAAAGTGTAATGCATTCACTTGAGAAAAAGAAAATCACACTTGCAGTTAAACATGTTGTGTGGTGTTGGCTGAGAAACCTTTTCATTTTGTTGGCCACATAAATATCTTCACCTTGAAGCTCATTAGTTCAGCCTCAGTGATATTGTCCTTACACCTGCATCACTGGTGTCTATTTATAGAGAAATTCTTTATCTGCCGAGCTGATATTGAGGCTTTTCTTGAACTACGCTTGCAAAATGATTACATTTTATACACATGTTGTGGCAGCTCATGTCAGTCAGTGTGTTTCCTCAGAGGTGTAAAAGTTTGTGGATAAAAAGAAAAGTGAAACAGACTTGAAACGCTGAATAAATGCTGATGGTGACCTCATTGGTCACTTCCAGTGAATAGAGGAAAAACATCAGATATGTGTGGAGTGATGATGAGGAGGCTGGAACCTTCTTCACAATAACACATGAAACAAACAGATGTCAGATCTCCTTTGTGTTCTCCACCTGGTTTACCATCGTCTGAGCTTTGACTGGATCTCTTAATGTCCTCTTCTTCTGCAGTGGTTTAATGGTTTGACGACTGGAGAATCAGTTATGATTAGTTCATATCCATCATCTGATAAACTCCAGGAGTAGATAAAGACGCATGTGGCTGCAGTTTAGGGAAAAGCGAACAAACAGCTTTTTCTGCAACACAATATTAGGAAGTTAACAGCTGATTCATTTTTCTGCACACACTTCAGCTCATAAACCAACACAAAGGTGTGTTTGACTCTGTCTGTCTGTCTGTCTGTCTGTCTGTCTGTCTGTCTGTCTTACAGAGACTCCAGAGAGGAGGCGCTGGGTGAATACTACATGAGGAAGTATGCCAAGTCCTCAGCAGGGGAGCAGTGAGTATCTGTCTTCTAATATCAACTATTCTTTTAGAAATTGCTGTTAAGACCTCCTCGGTGTTCACACTGCAGTGTATAATAAATACATCTATAAAATGTGCAGTTATGACATAAGAAATTGCTGTTGCTAAGAAATAAAGAATATAACTTCTCAAATGCACAAATGTAAATTAACCTCAGCTGTGAAGAGAACCAGGCCTGTGTCGAACAGACATCAAGCCTGACTGACTTAAACATCTTAAACATCTGTAACTGTAACATGCATGAACTGATGTGTCTGTGTACCAGTCAACAGTGATTAATCATGAACCTTACATTAACTACAAACCTTGTAGTCTGCTGTAGGTTAATTTTTTTTATTATTGTGAGGATAATTCTCAAGATTCAGACCCAGTCGACTGTAAAGTGGCGACTGATTCAAATGATTTCTATGCTTGGAAATCAAACACACGATTTTAATTTCCAGTTTCTGAGGACTCTAAACATGCCAGACTGAACTGCAGAGGAATGTGTATAAAATAGTTGTTGTAAGATTACATTTGATATAAAGCAGCACCACAGACTGAATGTTGAAATGTTATTTTCGGTTTTTCAACACAAACAGCTGAAAAACTTGAGCAGGAAGTTTCACGTCTAAAAAATAAAGAAAAATAAAGTGACAAATCCAAAACTGTCTTGTTTGTCTTCTTTGGTGTGCAGTTACTCAGGAGGGTCAGAGGAGCTCTCTGATGACATCACCCAGCAGCAGCTACTTCCTGGAGTCAAGTATGTACACATTCATTCACCAATCAGCATCGAGACACCTGCAGAGATCGTGATGAGTTGCTTAATGTTAATATGTGTTTGTTTGTTGTCATTAGGGATCCCAATCTGTGGACAGTTAAGTGCAAGGTGTGTATCTTATCTATCTGTGTTTTCACTCAAATACACACGTCACAACTACAAAACACACACACACACACACACACACACACACACACACACACACACACACTTCCTGATGTGTCCTGTCTCATCAGATTGGAGAGGAGAGGGCAACAGCCATTGCGTTGATGAGGAAGTTCATTGCCTACCAGTTCACCGACACAGTAAGAAACTGCTCTGTATTTTACTACATGACCCCTATTTGGATGCTCTACTTCTATTGGCCGGTGAGGTTAAACCTGAGTTTATTTATTTCTGCGTGAGAAGCTTCGTTTTACACTAAACTGAATCTCTACAGCAGCCTTTCTCAAAGTGACTGCTGGTGGTCCACGAGTAGATTAGTGAATTCATGTTTCTTAAACCGTCTGCTGTGGGAGACCACTAGTGAATGGTGTATATGTGTTTTCAACATTAATTCAACTCATATGAAAATTCAAACATTATTATTTGAATAGTTGTATAGTGTTGTTGGACATCCTGTAACTGATTGTTTAGCGACTCTATCTACTCACGTAGCTTCGCTAGTTTACAGTTAATATTTTATGATTTGTCAAAAATGATCAGTTTGACATTTGAATGGAGATGTGGATAAAACTAATGGTTAGCCTGACCTGAGATTGTGCAAAATTCACCAGTTATTAGCCCATTACCTATCAAACATGGGCAACTGACAAGATCATGGAGCGGTGGATTAAGACTCGATCAATTAAAAGAGAAAACAAATAAAACCTCAGACACAACAGGCAATATGCAATGACCTGATGCAGGTTGGCAATATTTAAAACTATGTCCCAGCTTACATTCTTCCGTGCAAGATTTGCCACAATAATACTGAAGTAGTAGCTCTATTGATTTTGTGGATGTTTAGGGAGTTAGGTGGTCTGTGGGTTTTATTTTAATGGTAAAGTCAGTGGTCTGAAAACACGCTTATCTAGAAGAAAGATTTCTGATCAAGTAATATTTGGACACATACTTTAAAGAGTCTGCATTGAGTTTAATCTAGTTCCGTTTTGGACTTGAATCAGTTATATCTGATGTTTTTATGTGTGTTGCCTGGAGATGGGTTAACTTGAAAACACTTCACCTCCATTAACCAGTTTACTGGGGAAACCCTGAACAGTTGTTTCTTGCTCTTCCCCGTTAATGTTTAATTAGATGATCAGTCTGTTGTCAGATCTGTCTGTTCTCAGTCCAGTTTTGTTTTCTTCTTGCCATTGCGAGCCACATCATATTTTCCATCTCCACTGATGAACTGAATTAAACAGGAAAGATCCAAGTCTTGTGTGAAAAACCTCTGTTAGACAATAGAGTGTGGGCAGAGTAGAGGGAGATGGAAATATGCAGTCGCTGCCCACGTCCAGAACTGAGTACAACTGCCTTACATTAATCATGGAGTCAAACCATTTCAGCAGAATGAGGAGAAGCTGAAAACACCCTTTTACTACAACTTGGAAATTTTCCTGTATTATTCCAGTTTGGACAAAGGCTTCCACCACATAAATGTGACCTTTTCAAGTTTCCTGTCATGTAGTCACATACATTGAATGAAGCACATTAATGGAAAGGTAGCCTGAAGGAGCAGGTTGTATCTGTATCTGTAGACTTTCATGAACAAGTTAAACCAGATGTAAACAAACTGTGGAGCACCTGTTTCATCAGATGAGTTGAGTGTAGTTTATTGAACTGAGTATAGAATAGTTTTTTAATTCACACTGATTTTAGCTTCAGGTTGTGGACAGTTCTCTAGTTATACTGTAGATGGTACAGTTGTATAAAATACCCCATATCACCCAAGGATGGATTATCCAGTGGGCAAAGTGGGCAGCTGCTCATGGGCTCCAGACTCTTAAGTGTCCTGAAGTCCCAAGATATCCTGTGCAGCAGTAATTTGAGTAATTGCTAATTTGTTTGCTAATATGGGTTTAATAATATGGGTTTGTCCAGGCCTGATATCTCCTATCTCCCCACTTGACTGCTTATATTTTTACAGTAAGATGTGAATGTGGCATTGCTCAGCAGTTTTTCTGGTGAATGAGTTGTAGTAACATCTCTTGCATAACAATAATTTCCTCCGACAGGGTTTTATTTTCTTAATCATAGGTCCTTGCATGACTTCATCTGCTGAGAGACAAGATGACTGAGGGTCAAACTGAAATCAACTAAAAGATTGGTTAAAGAAATCCTGTTGACACGTTGATGGACTGAGAATTGAGGAGAGCTGTATTTGTTTCTATGGATACAGTTCTGTTAGGTTAATTTTATTTATTAGCTTTAGTATAAAGATAGAATAAATAGTATAAAAAGATGGCACTGCCACTGTCTCAGGCTAAACTCAGTTAAATTAGATAAACTATGGAAAGCATGGAGGTCTCCCTGCTTTTATAATGTGAGTGTCAACACTGTTGTAACTGTACCACCACCTTCCACCCCACAGCCTCTGCAAATCAAGTCTGTGGTCGCCCCGGATCACGTTAAAGGCTACATCTATGTGGAGTCATACAAGCAGACACACGTGAAGGCAGCCATAGAGGGCATCGGCAACCTGAGGATGGGCTTCTGGAACCAGCAGATGGTTCCGATCAAAGAGATGACAGACGTCCTCAAAGTCGTCAAAGAGGTCACGAACCTGAAGCCAAAGTCCTGGGTCAGACTGAAGAGAGGCCTATACAAGGACGACATCGCTCAGGTACTGAAAAACAAAAAGTGTCTCCAAATAGAGTTAAACATGTTCAGTTTTTGGTTAAATGTAATGGTTTGACATGCTGCTTGTTTAAATGACAAATAGAGATAACACATTAAACATTTGATTTCAGGGCTGAATGATTATTTGGTTAATTTATTACTAAGTCAAGTAATCTTTCATGTAATTTATCTCAGAAAAAAGTCATTCTCTGGTTGCTGCTTCTCCACTGTCATTATTTGCTGCTTGTTTACAATAATTCATTTGAAGGCATCACAGATTGTAGGACTCTGGGAGACTTGACAAGTAATTCAAAAATAATTCATTTGAGTTAAGATTTGAAAAAAGAATCTTTACTCAAGTTCCTCATACTCACTGACCAAACACAGTTAAAAGTCCTGGACAAAGCTAGTAAACTGACTTGAGTAAAGATTTTTTGGTCAAACTTTCAGAACAGATTAACTGCTGAACGAAACCAGCTCTGTTTTGATGTCTGTGGTGTTGTTTTCTTGCTCTCCAGGTCGACTATGTGGAGCCAAGTCAGAATACTATCTCCCTGAAGATGATCCCTCGAATAGACCTGGACCGTATCAAGGCCAAGATGAGTCTGGTAGGGCAAACACTCGTTAACTCGCTCTTTACCCACCTGTTATTGTGTATTTTATAGTTGACTCACACCAGTGTGTGTCCGTCTGTGTGACCTGCAGAAAGACTGGTTTGCTAAGAGGAAGAAGTTCAAGAGACCTGCTCAGAGGCTGTTTGATGCTGAAAAGATCAGGTGCGCACACATACACACACACACACACACACACACACACACACACACACACACACACACACACACACACACACCCACACACCCACACACCCACACACACACCCACACCCACACCCACACTAGTGTCTATAAAGGGAATTGAAATTCATACCAAAATAACACAATGAAGGTTCCGGATGATACTGATGTAGTTCATTTACAATATAATCAGTTACACCGTTTGACGTACGTCACTGTGACTAAACATTTCACATGAACATCAACAAAAAAAAAAAATTAGTTTGGTTTATTTCTGGTAAAGATTTGGTGTCAAATATCATGTCAATTAACCAAATGGCCTCTAACATTTTGTTAATTGACATGATAATAAGACCACAAACACACACATATACCTATACACAGCTCAAGTCCTGCACCTTTTCCAGGAGGCTGTAGGTGCATATATGACTGACAGATGATAATGTGATTGACAGGTCCCTGGGCGGGGAAGTCAGCCATGATGGAGACTTCATGATCTTTGAGGGGAACCGTTACAGCCGCAAAGGATTCCTTTTCAAGAGTTTTGCCATGTCTGCTGTGGTGAGGAGGAAGTTTCAGTTTCATTTGGATCCCACCTATCTCCTCTTTTGTTAGTCTGGAAACTAAAGAGGCCTCAAGGAACCTTTTTAGGCTCCTTCAGAAACCAGGGAACCTCGGAAAACTTGAGCTGCACAATGAAATAATGGTCTGTGAGGGATTTCAGCAGGCTTTTGGTTTCTCTCTGACAGATCACAGATGGAGTGAAGCCCACTCTGTCAGAGCTGGAGAAGTTTGAAGACCAGCCTGAAGGAATCGACTTGGAGGTGGTCACAGAGTCAGGTACGCTGTGTATGTTGGTGTGTGTGCTGTTTAAGCCTTAACTGAAGGTTCATTTTAGGCTGAAGATGATTAGGTTAAGGTGAAGCAGAGAATGTGCTAGAAACATAAATAACTTAATTCCGTAGGCAGGTAAATAGTGAGGTGAAGGTTGTTACTTATAAAAATGAATAAATAAATATAAACTGAGAAAACAGTGTGAAATTAGAGTAACAGTTGAATTCACTCAAAATCAAATAGAATTTTGAGCTTTAAACTGTTTTAGTTTGAATTGTTGACTTCATGAAAACATTCCTTTACACTTGCTTCACTTTTCATGATGTGAATTGGTCTCACTTCAGCTTTTACAGCTTACTTTTATTTATTCAGCTTTTTTTTAATAGGGCTGCCACTAAGAACTGTTTTTCTAATGATTAATCAATTGACTATTTTATCAATTAGTCGATTAATATAAACAATTCATTTTCCTCCAGAAAATCTAAATGACACTGGCATGATCAATAAGTCATGTTAGATATTTTCTCAAACCCTTATTCAGTGTAAATACTCAGGCAGCAGCAGCAGCAGACGACTTTACGATTTTATGAGAGTATTTATCAGCTTCAAGGACCAAAGATATTAAAAAGCTCCGTCTACTAATGAACAGACAACACTTACATGAAATTATCCTTCACATGTTTGTGACTGATCTTGCTGTGTGTCCGTGTCTGTGTGCACATACAGGTAAGGAGCGTGAACACAACCTGCAGGCCGGTGACAATGTGGAAGTGTGTGAGGGAGAGTTGATCAACCTGCAGGGAAAAATCCTGAGTGTGGATGGCAACAAGATCACCATCATGCCCAAACATGAAGACTTGAAGGTACACGTACACACACACACACACACACACACACACACACACACACACACACACACACACACACACACACACACACACACACACACATGACAACTGAATGTCTAATCTTAACCCTAAAACCAAGTCTTAACCCTCAAAATGCCATTTGAAGGTGTTTCAGAAAGTGAGGGGTGGCCAAAATGTCCTCCCTTTCCCAAAATACTTTTTTTATTTACAAATACAAATACACATACACACACACGCAAAGCCGGTATAATGCCCACCTGCATAACATGCAGCTCAAACACTCCACAAAATCCTGACCTATTCATAACTCATATTCTTCTTTGTCTTTGTTTTAATGCAGGACCCCCTGGAGTTCCCGGCCCATGAGTTAAGAAAATATTTCCGAATGGGCGACCACGTGAAGGTGATCGCTGGGCGTTACGAAGGAGACACCGGCCTCATCGTCAGAGTGGAGGAGAATTTTGTCATTCTCTTCTCTGACCTCACCATGCACGAGGTGCCTGCTCTGTCTATTCATATCATCATACTGTGGTTAAGTTGCTACCTCTCCTACAGTTGAGCTCACCGAACAGTGCACAAAGATTAATGATGTTCTGTTGTGCAGTGAAATCACATAGACCAACACAAAGGTTACAAGGCACAACCTGGATCCAAAGCTTTACAAGCTCTTAAAAGTTGGTCCTTAATTCCTCTAGTCGAATATAACCAGAGATCAATGAACAGAAGTGGAGAGTGATTAGTATTGGATTTTTATGCATGAAACAGCTTGATTTTTCCAGCATTATATTTACTGGATTAGATAAAAGGACTCTTCTGTGATCAGGTTATTTCATCTCTGACCGCCCCTGAATTCAATTCAAAACAAGGTCAATAGACAAAAGCCATTTCTTTTGGAATATATTATTAAAATTGCCAATATGATAGAAAATTTGGAAAAAGAATTTGGAAAATAACAGACAGAGGAAGAAAACAGATGTTCAATGAGCTTCACAAAACCACAGTCCCTTTCTTTGGAGAGAACCTTCCAGGAAAAAAAAAAAGATATTTTCATGCCAGAAGTTGTTTCTAAATAGAAATGACGGCTGAGCTCTCAGTGCTGGAGGAACTGTTGCGAAAGTCATGTTAATTGTTTACATGTCTTTTAGTCATGCAAGTCATTACAAGTGTTTCAGTTTACAGACCTCACACAGCACTGAAGCACAAGAGGATGGAAAAGAAGATCTGATCGTTAATTGATTGAGTGATTGATTGAAGCCGGTTTTCCATAGTAGAGTCTCTGAATCATGATACACTGAACATAAACCTCTCCTCTCTCTCCTGTGTCTGATTGTGTGTGCATGTGCACAGTTGAAGGTTTTGCCCAGAGACCTGCAGCTGTGCTCGGAGACTGCGTCTGGCGTTGATGCAGGAGGGCAGCATGAGTGGGGGGAGCTGGTTCAGCTGGACCCACAGACCGTCGGGGTCATTGTCCGACTGGAGAGAGAGACCTTCCAGGTGCTAGACCCGGATACAATTAACAGCATGTCTGCTGTATCCACACAGCAAACACAAACAAAGTTTTTGCTAAGAGTGAACAGAAGGTAAAAACTAATTTGTGTCCCTCAGGTGCTGAACATGCATGGAAAGGTGCTGACAGTGCGTCACCAGGCAGTGAACCGCAGGAAGGACAACCGCTTTGCTGTGGCATTGGACTCTGAGCAGAACAACATCCATGTCAAGGACATCGTGAAGGTCATCGACGGGCCACACTCTGTAAGGACTGAGTTCATTTATCTTTGGCTGCTGTGTTATATCTTTGACTAAATATTTACATCTGCATCAAATACTTCCTGTTTGAATAAGATGATGCTGCTGATAAAATGTTCACTTTGGATTCACTTCAGAGTGAAGAGTCATTTCATTTCATTTCTTTGTTGACACTGTAGAGTGTTTGAGGACTGAATCATTTTGTGGTTTTCATCAAATTCTGTGGTTTATCAGTTCTCACCATGGGCAAGCTTTAACAGGAGCAAACCTCAGACGGAACCAGACTGAGGGTTAGAGGTTCTGTTCAGAATAGGGATGGGCACACAGAATTGTCCTTGATCGATCATCAGGAAAATTAATGGTCTATTATCGATTCATTATTAATTCATTATATTAAAAAATGCCTATGTCAGAAAATACTAAAGAAAGTGTCTTTTTCCTCAATTAAATATTTATTCCAGGAAGAAATTATAGTTCAACAACAATCCTCTTAAACACAGCAGTTAAAGTTTAATTGTTTAACTAATAAACAGAACAAAAAAGATATGCGGTGCTCCTAAAGGCAGCGGAGCCCGAGGCTCTGAGCCAAACTTCTTCACAAACAACAAGCCAAAGCTACGGTGCCACAATTCAGTGTTTACAATGAGCCTTGTTATTTTTGAGCTCAAAATGCTCTGACACCAAACTTCGCCTCGCTCTCTTCATGTTTACCTGCGATGCCTACGCATCCTGGCTGGTTGCTGCCACGTAGTGAAATTCATTGCATTGCTTCAAGACACACTACACAACACAACCTCGTTGATACACACGTTAAATCAATCAGATTCCACGTGACCGACAAACTTCTTAACGATCAATTATCAATCATCAATTAATCATGCCCACCCCTAGTTCAGACCTGCATTAACATGAGTCTTCAGTGATCCAGAAATGATCCGATCAAGTGGTCAGTTCACACCTGCTTTAAAATGTGTCTGTGACCACTTATGATCAGATCTTACTTCCTGCTTTAAATGCAAATAAGCAGGTATATAATGTTGTTTTTTCAACCAGAGAGATGGGTCCGTGTGTGTGTGTGTGTGTGCGCGCGTGTTTGTGAGTGTGAGACAGAGAGAGAGTGGTATGGAGGAGTTGAGCGAATCATTGCGCTGTGCACAGCTATAATGAAATCAGGTTTGATTAATTTAAAATAATAAAATATTTTGGTTCATTATAAACTGTGTTGGGACTAATCAGACTGTGTCAGAGGACGTCAGTAGAGCAGTTGGTCCGTCAGTGTGGCCAGGATGCATTTGCGTTCACACTGCTAAAAGAACATGGCCACATGTGGTCCAGACCGGCTCTGAATGTGGTCTGAGTGATCGGATCTCAGATGTGTCCTCAATGTGTCACACCTGTACTTAAAGCTGACCACTTTTGATTGAGATTGAACTCCTGGATGTCCGGACATCAAGGTTGCAAGGAATTAGCAGCATTTGTCTTTTACAATGTTTACATGAACACTTAGGCTCATGATCTTTGTTTTCATCAGCACATATTTGCAGACAAGCGGCTGCCACATGAGAATCACTGTTCACTGTCTTGTGTGCTTATGTTGTGTGTACTGGCATGATAAAAAGTTCATCTAGCAGGACAAATCACCCCCGGATTAAAAGTAGGGCTGAATAATGTGCAAAAAAAATATTCTTGATTTTCGAGTGGTCACTTTTGCTTTTCATTTTCACAGAAAATATGTAATATGATCACCGGTATGTAATTTTTGCTGGGGTCACAAGCATGTTCCCTGACATCAGGAGAATATGATTTGTAGGCTGGGGCATCTATGTAGTAGCACCACAAAGTCTCAAATGTATCTTTTGATTTTACCTTTATCAAAAAATTGCAGCTTCTGCGATTTAGATATTACCCTCATTGCGATTTTGATAATATTCCGATTAACTGTTCAGCTCTGAATTACAAGAATGTCTTCCTGAAGAGCTTCCAGTTTTGGACAACATAAGCAAAAGTAACACAGGGACACTGGAGTAAGCTATTGTTGGAGCGGCAGCCATCATAGCTTTGACTCTGTTTTCAGTATGACTCCGCGACAGCCAGGACTAGAGGTATCATGTTTTCAGGTTGTCTGTGCGTCCCATTCTTGTCACTGCAACATTTCAGTGACGCTTTTAGGGAATTTTCAAAGATGAACTGATTAGATTTTGGTGGTCAGAGGTCAAAGTCTGTGTGACCTCACAAAGGCCCAATTCCCCCCCCCCCTCACCTAGTGAGTGTTTGAGTGTGAGAGGCTGCCAGGGTTTAAAATGGTATAAAGAGGAATGGGACAGCACTTTGTGACATATCACGTAAAACTGTTTGTTTTTGTTTTTTTTTACAATTGTGGGTTTGAGAATAATGATTTTCCATTCTTTATTCCCTTCCTTCGCTCCTTGTTTGTAAACAAAATACTAATGTTGAATCAGATCTGATGATGTGCAGATTTGGAATTTCTAGGACACACAGTTCTGGCTCTGTCATGTTAATGATAGGGTTTGTCCCTTTAATGCATGTTTGTTAACCGTTCTTCTATCTTATTATTTTTTCTGTTTATTGGTGGTTGTTTACCATTTCCTTTTTAATGCTTCCGGGCAACCCTTGGTTACCACAGTAATGATATGAAATTTGGGTAATTCTTTCAAGCAAAGTCAGCAGAAACACGGACTTACAGAAAGTGTGCATAAAGGGCGCAAAATGTCTGCTAGAGAGCCCTCATGCCCTCGATGTTTTGACAGTGGGACTGTCCTAAGCCTTCATGGACTTACTGGGAACGCACCTCAAAGTCTTTTAGTCTGTGAGGGTGAACATTGGGATTGGGCCAAAAACACTTTTGGCCAATACTCAAGAATGGAGGCAGACAGCCACGAGGCAGTACTTCTAGTTGATGTTGTTTTAGTTTAGACTAAACTTTATGTCCTGAGACACTGCCACTGATCGTGATCGATGTCATGTGGACATTTCTTAGAATGTGCACAGCCAACACACAGAAGAAATGTAAAAAAAAAAAAAAAAAAAAAAAAGGGTATCAACACAGGAACTTGTATTTTTACACGGTATGTGTTTGTGTGTTTCTCCTGCAGGGCCGCGAAGGTGAGATCCGACACCTCTTCAGAGGCTTCGCCTTCCTCCACTGCAAGAAGCTGGTGGAGAATGGAGGCATGTTCGTCTGCAAGACCAGACACCTGGTGTTAGCCGGTGGATCCAAGGTCAGCACCTCATTGGCTGCTTGCAGTTACACATTTATGTTAAATCATTTCAGGTTATTTAAAAAGTTGTAACCGCTCAAGGGCCCTGACAGACTGAATGACTCATGACTGCATGTTCAGCAGTAGATCCAACATGTTGCTGTTAGTTTATTTTGTGCCTGGTGTATCAGGTTCCTAAAACACTAGACACTTTGATGCAGGCAGTGAGTATTTACTGCGAAAGGAACTTGCAAAATGCCACATTTCTCTCTCTCTCTCTCTGTGTGTGTGTGTGTGTGTGTGTGTGTGTGTTTGTTTGTTCTTTAAGCCCAGAGACGTCACCAACTTCACTGTGGGAGGATTTGCTCCAATGAGCCCTCGCATCAGTAGCCCCATGCACCACGGTGGAGGAGGTGAGTGTTGAAAACAAATACCTCAGACACTCAGGATGAATTGTAATCACTTCGTCTGACTTTTCATCTAGCTCCACTATCAGGGTTACATTTTAGTTTGTCCAGTCCATTGATCAGTCCCCATCATCCTCAGCTGGACTTTAGGTTTAGTGCTAATTAGCAAATGTTACCAAACCAACACGCTTAACTAACGTGGTTAACATGGTAAGTGTAACATATAAGAATGGTAGCTTGGTCATTGCAAGCATGTTAACATGCTGACATTAGCATTTGCTTTGTTCATGCCTGGTATTAAATAATACGCTTTTGGCCATTTGAAATAGTAAAATATTTTGGTTCATTATAAACTGTGTTGGGGATCAGACTGTTTCAGAGGACGTCAGTAGAGCAGTTGGTCCGCTAAAAGAACATGGCCACATGTGGTCCAGACCAACTCTGAATGTGGTCTGAGTGATCGGATCTCAGATGTGTCCTCAATGCGTCTTCTGTGCGTTCACATCTGAATTTAGAGCTCTTAGGTTGTGATCAGATCACCTGAGACAGATGTTAATAACGGGAGTGAACAGGGTCTCAGTACATACTCACAGAGCTAGCATACCTGTATAACACTTAGTCTGGTTCACATGCAGCAGGGAACCTGTTCATTACTGTGTGTTTGTTGTGGCCCTCCTTACCAGGAGGTGGAGGATGTATTCAAATCCTCTACTTAAGTAAAAGCACCAATTACAGCAAATAAAAATACTACATTACAAGTAAAAGTCCTTTGTGAAAAATCCTACTTAAGTGAAAGTACATAGATATCAGCAGCAAAATGTACTATGAAAGTAAAAGTCCTGGTTTGGTCCCACTGACTGATTTATTATTATATAAGACATCATTAGATGATGAATACTGACACATCAGTGTGTGATCAGCATGTTACTGTTGTAGCTGCTACAGGTGGAGCTGATTTGAACTACTTCATATACAGTTTCATAAACAGAGCACCAGATAAGTCTGTGAGGTCATCAGATGATTCATTAGAGAGGAAAGGAGAAAAAAAAAAGTTCTGATTGACAGTTTTTCTCTGATCTTTGATTGTTGCCGAGATATTGATTCATTTGAACATGAAACCATGAGAGAAGTTTAGAGGTCTGTTAACTCAGACATCTGTAATGTGATGCTGACTATACACTAATATTTGTATGATGTCATGAGCCGAAAATGTCAGAAACCACTGGTTCAATTCATAACAATATGTTGTATTTTAAAAGTTTCAGAGGAAAGGGACCATTTGGTTGCTCATTTCTCTGCTTCCTTCGTATTTGGCTTCAGCTGGAAAATATAAACAGTCTGTAAATCAGAGGCAAGCGGACGTTGCCAAATCTCCCATTAGCATTGGTGTAGTGTTTATAAGATTCTGTGTTTCTGCTTGGTAGAAAACAAGGGAAACAGAAAATGTTGAGACAGAACACATTTGCAAACATCCTGCTGTGTTTGAGCTCTCAGAGACATTTATAGGGACACAGTAACAAAAAATTTAGGGTGCGAAAACTTTGGACAGAATTACTGTGAAATACGGTAACTCATCCACTCAGTCTGTTTTCTCATTGAAATGACAAATGACATGAAATATACATTTAGCCCAAAGTTTTCCTTTTATTTATTAATGTTCTTATTTAGCAGCCAAAACCAAGTTTTCATTTCACAACACTAAAGGAAACTAGTCAACTGGAAAAAACTGGGCCTGTCTTTAATGGCCTTGGTCAATTACAGCTATAAAGACGTTTTTTTACATTACTATTATTACATGTTCTGTGTCCTCAGGCTGAGTGGCAGCATTTTATTAATATTGAACCAAATGTAAGCTGATTAAAAGAATTAATGTACATAAAACATCATCATGTGGAATGGACTTCCAGTTATTATTCAAACATCAAATAGAAAGATAATTTAGCTTGTGAGTGTGTAGTGTATTTTTAAGATTTTATAAATGACCTAATCATGTATTGCTTCTCCAAACATCTGTGATCCAAACACCAAGCTTTTCATTAAATATTTGACCATCAAACAAGTATTAACTTTCTATAGATTCAGTCAGTTCTCCAGAGTAAACTTAGTCTGCATTCGTCATTTTCTTGAATTGGTTTCTGATAAAATAACAAATAACTGATAGTTTGATTAAATTAATTTAAACATGGTTTTGTGGGACCATTCTTGTTGGCAAACCTTAGGCTACGTCCACACTACTACTTTTTCATTTTAAAACAGCGTTTTAAAACAGTCGCCATCCAGATGACTGTTTTAGCTCCATATCAGAAACGATCTCTGTCCAGACTAACACACCTGAAAACATGTCACATGAACAATCACATACACTGGGCATAGATGAGGTAGTATAAACAGGAAGCAGATTGTCTACTCTGCAGTTTATTAGTTGCAGAAAATACTCAGCTGCAGTCAGGGCCACGGTCGCCACTCGCCAAATGCGACTAAAATATTCCCCTGGCGACTAAATTTTGGAGGGCTACATGCCATGGGGCAGGTAAGTGTTTGTCACAATATAGCAAAACATTGCTGCGATAAAATGCCTAGACATTTTTGGAGGTGCACGTTGACGGACGCAGAGGCTCTGTGTCGGGGGTTCACGTCGACGCAGAGGCTCTGCGTCGTGACGGCGTCGACTTGACGCAGTAGTATAAATCAGCCTCCACGCGTCACCACCAGCCCGCGCAGTGTTGTTCCGGCGCAGCAATGTGGAGGCACATACCCGGTGTGAGTGACCCAAAAAGAAAGAGTATAGAGGAGAAAGCAGCGCACCAATTAATTTGTGGTTGGCAATAAACCGATGAAACTCGAGACCATCCGAGAGCACGAAGGAAGAAAAATGTCACGCTGTTTGCAAATCAGTGTCTCGGGCTCAGTCCGAGCATCGCTTCACTCAACCTGCCGTGACTGCTCTGACGTCTTTATCAGAAGAGACCAAAGATCATGCACTGATCCACTTTGTTCTGTTCTATTTTTTTTTTTATTTTCCTTGAATTTTGTTATTATCATTTGTTATCAGAACAGGAGGTTAACTGGTACTGGCACTGCCCATGTTCGCAACGTTTTGAATATTCAAAATATTAAAAATGTATTTTGAATAATATTTTGGTCTCTTTCCTAATATATATATATCGCTATATAATACTGTTATCTCAATGAAAAGTACTGAAACAGATGTATATGTAACAAAAAGAGGCAATTTATTACTTGGCCGGTAAAAAATTTACTTGGCCGGTAGATTTTTTCATCTACCGGTCCCATTGGCAGGTGAGCCAAAAAGTTAGTTTACAGCCCTGGCTGCAGTGTTAATAGTTAATAGAACTTAACTGAGCAACAGCTGCTAGCAATGAATGACAACAAGGTCAGTAACACTAGTAATTCAGTAATTCATTATCATGTTGTATTCACCACCAGTAGTCGAGGCTGATGAAACCTTATCAGGAGCGACCGTGGGTGTTTATATCATCGTTTCCAAAGGTCTCAGTTTCTGTCTCAGTCTAGAGTTTTCAAAAGTCTCTGTTTTAAGCACTTGAAAACTCTGGAGTCGTGCGGATGCCAGGAGTAAAGCAAAAGAGATGCGTTTTAAAACTAAAATGTATTAGTGTGGATGGAGCCTCAGGGATAAATCTGTCACTGTGGGAAGAAGTGTTTGATGGAGCTGTTGCTGTGCTCCTGTAGGTGCTCAGCAGAGAGGAGGAGGAGGAGGTGGAGGAGGAATGGGGCGGGGCCGAGGACGAAGGGACAATGAGCTGATTGGTCAGACAGTCCGCATCTCCCAGGGTCCATACAAAGGTGAGACTGAGGAAATCTGCTTCAGCAACATGTTATTGGTGTCAAAAACTCTGTAGTGAAGTTCTTTCTTTTAGTGTCTTCACAATATCTGGTAAAACAGTAAAAAGAAATGTTACTGATGAATTTGCCTTCATTTCCCAGGGTACATTGGTGTGGTGAAGGATGCAACAGAGTCTACGGCCAGAGTGGAGCTGCACTCCACCTGTCAGACCATCTCTGTGGACAGACAGCGATTGACTACCATGTATGTACTGACAAACACTCACACAGTTTTCTTATGTCGTATGTCACAGTGTTGTTACTGCTGTAGATTGTTTCAGAAAGAATGAACATCAGTCACTTTGCTATGACACTTGAAATTTAGCTCCGGTTCCTCATTGTGTCTGAGATGTTTGTACACCTTGATTGGAGTCCAACTGTGGTAAATTCAGCTGATTGGACACAACTGTCTATATAAGGTTTCACACCTGATAATGAATCAGAGCAAAAACCAGGAACTGCCTGCAGAGCTCATAGACAGGATTGTATTGAGGCTCACATCTGGTGAAGGATACAAAAATAATCTGCCGCATTGAAGGTTCCCAAGAGAACAGTGGACTGTGTGGCGAAACCCTCTAAACCCTGTTGTTTCTTTGTCTATATGAGTTACTGAGATTGTAGATTGATGAGGAATATAATATATCTGTTCCATTTTAGCATAAAGCTGCAATGTAACAAAATGTGAAAAAAGGGTCTGAACTTACTAATGACTTACTGAAGCTGCTTTAATGTCCCCCTCCTCTGTGTCTACAGTGTGTTTCTTTACCTCTATTAGTCATTTTCAATAACTTAGTGTTATACAGTACACAAACTTTCAGTGGAATCACATTGTAACTATAGTAACAGCTCTCCCTGCTGTCAGTCTCTCTGATAAAACCCAGTATATGATGATGATGAGTGTCTATTGGTTTCCCACCTCCACCTTTCTCTTCCTCCTTTCCAGGGGAGCAAAGAGACACGGTGGAATGACCTCCACCCACGGACGTACTCCGATGTACGGCCCCCAGACTCCCATGTACGGAACCGGCTCCAGAACGCCCATGTATGGCTCTCAGACACCACTTCATGATGGTGAGACACTGTCAGATAGATCCGACTCATGTTTTCTTTTCAGATCGGTTTTTTTTTTTTTTTTTTTTTTTTGTTCCAGTACCAGATCGCACATTTGATGCACAAGCTGCTTGTTTCTAAGGTTATGTAACCACTGTTCCTACGGTGACAGTAGGTTTACATAGACATGGATACATGGATGTAGCAGGTTGTAATTAGCATAGCATTAAGCAGCAGGTGAATGAACACAAGTAGTTTGTGCTTTGAATGATTTAATTTACTGGCTTGTATCAAGCAAATGAAGCCACATTGGAAACATCCATTCAGAGGAGAAGCTGCAGTGCAAGCAGAGGTCAAGCTACCTCAAGTGACCACAGTGATGAAGCATCTCCTCTGGTTTATTCATTGCCTCTCACATTCATGCCAGGAGTAACTAATGATTATTTTCATAAATTATTTATCTATTGATTATATTACTCACAGTGAGTTTAACAGTTATTAACTTAATATCAACTTTCATACATAAGATGCAGCAAAGACTGCTTAATGTAAAAGACCTTTCAAACTGTTGTGACTGTGTGGTTGTGCGTGAATGAACAGGAAGCCGTACGCCTCATTATGGCTCTCAGACCCCACTGCATGATGGGAGCAGGACGCCGGGTCAGAGTGGAGCCTGGGACCCCAACAACCCCAACACACCATCTAGGTAACACACAGTATTAATGTGTTAATTTAAAACAAAATTTCAGTTTTATTTCCTTTATTATTTAATCTTATTGAAATTCTGTCTCCTCTTTGCAGAAATGAGGAAGAGTATGACTTTGGCTACGATGATGAGCCCTCCCCGTCCCCTCAGGGATATGGGGGAACCCCCAACCCCCAGACCCCGGGTTATCCAGAAGTTCCCTCTCCACAGGTCAACCCTCAGTACAACCCTCAGACACCCGGCACGCCTGCTATGTGAGTATTAACCCACCCACACACACAGTTGACCACAAATATGAAACCACATGCACAGAGTTGATATAAATATTTTTAAGTGTTGTGTTGGGTCACTCAAAGAGCAGGCAAACACAATTTTCTCCTATTTTGGCACAAAAATGTTTAAAATTCAACATGTTAAAGTCTGTCGGCTGCATCAGCTCCTGGCAGCTCACTGTTTAGATTCAGTTAGATGGATGGATATTTGGAATGAGCATAAATACCCAGTTCACATTGTGCAAGAGAATTTTCACTTTCCTCAAACAAAAGAGTTTGAACTTGACAATCCCAGGCTGTGTCATACCTGGTATTAACATTAGTCTCGGGTAATCCGATCACAAGTGCTCAGTTCTAAATACAGGTGTGAATGCATTGAGTAATGATCACTCAGACCACATTCAGAGTTGGTCTGGACCACATGTGGCCCTGTTCTTTCAGCAGTGTGAACGCAAATGCATCCTGGCCACATTGAAGGACCAACTATTCCACTGACGTCCTCTGTCTGATTAGTCCAAGCACAGTTTATAATGAAACAAAATATTTTACCATTTCAAATGGATCAAATGTATTTTTATTGTAAGAGCTGTGCACAGCGCATTGATTCGCATAACCCGTCTGTGCCTCGCTCACTCTCTCTCTTGCTCTCTCTCTCGCTCACTCTCTTTAATTCTCACTCACACACACAAGCACATTGACAACAGACCCATCTGTCGATTGACTAAAAACAACAATACATACCAGTTTATATGCGTATAAAGCAGGAAGTGAGATCCGATCACAAGTGGTCAATGGATTTGAAAGCCAGGTGTGCAATGATGTAGTTATAGCTGACCACTTGTGATCGGATCACTGAAGACGCATGTTAATACCAGGGCTGAACAGGGCCCCAGAGGCTCAGTCCATCAAGTAGGAGACTCAGTCTGACCTGCCTATACTTCTGTGTGTGTTTATGTGCAGGTATAACACAGAGCAGTATTCTCCCTATGCAGCCCCATCCCCTCAGGGCTCCTATCAGCCCAGTCCAAGTCCTCAGAGCTACCACCAGGTGGCGCCCTCACCAGTCGGCTACCAGAACACGCACTCTCCAGCCAGCTACCATCCAACGCCCTCCCCCATGGCGTACCAGGTAGGTGATGGTTGTGTGTGTTTAAATGTGATGCGAATAATCTGAGAAAAAAGTCTCAAGGTTCGACCTGAATTGTCATGACTTACATGTTTCCTCGTGCTTTACCAAAACACATGCATGCGTTGTTTTTCACCACATTTCTTCAGTTTGTTCAACTCAAATCTGTAAATTTAGGTAGTGTATTAAAAGCTGATACAGAGCAGGGTGATGAATTCCACCACAGTCAGAGCTTGACCGATATATTGACCAGTAATTGTAATGTTACCTTACTACATACAGAATATCAGATTGCTGTATATGTGTAGCTGCTCTACTCCTCTATCAATATTCTATCTCAAACTTCTCAAACTTATAGCAGATCTCCCACAGAGATGATAAATTAGTGTTTAGTCAATTATTTGCTGCTGCTGCCTCTTAATGTGCAAGTTTAGTTTCCACACATGTCAGCGTATAATGCTGCAATATCATAACTGATCTCAGAACAGTAGAAGCTGAGTCAAGGACAAGTTCCAGTCCTTGTCAGCAGGACATGCTCACACCCACGATAATGGCAGAAATTATAGATACAATATTTAACTTTTAATAGCTTTACTGTGAAAATGATTTATGTGAGTTTGATACTTGAAGACTGTTCTTAAATTCATCTGCTGAAAGTGATACTTTTCTCTGAAATTAAATATATTTACATATTTATAGAGTCTGGTAAATATATAATGATAATGGAAACAGTTTTATTTATATTAAAAAGTGAATAATTTTATAATTTTTCATGTTATTTGTGTTGTTTTCTTGTTTTTTCTTATTAGAAACTTAAGTTATTTATTTGTATGCATCAAATCACTCAATGGCCTTACTGCGCTAAAAATTTTTGAGTCACCGAAGGCACCCCTAAAATGACAAAATTCCTGGCCCTGTAACACAAGTGTTTCCAGGGGACACTAAAAAGTGATGCACTGGGACAAACTTATTGTTCATTCCTTTTAAATTCAAAAGCCAGAAAGTAACAAGTGCTGCCTCTGGGTTCATCACTTTTTAGTGACCCCCTGGAAGCACTGGTTGTGTTGTGAGTATTTGCAGCACACATTGTCAAACTGATGAAGATGTTTTTATGTCTCCGCGCCGGCAACAGTCAGAGCCGGAGGCATATAGTTTTTGGGTTGTCCGTCCGTCCCATTTTCGTGGACACGTTTTCTTAGTAACGCCCTCGTCACTTTGGCACAAACATTCACTAGGACTTGAGGATGAACTGATTAGATTTTGGGGGTCAATGGTCAAGGTAACGGTGATCTCACAAAACACGGTTTTGGCCTCGTTAACGTAATATCTCTGTGTCGCCTTGAGGGAATTTCTATAAATTTGGTAAAATGTTCACCTGGACTCAAGGACGAACTGATTTGAATTCAGTGGCTAAAGGTCGAAGTTCAAAGGTCAAGGTCACGGTGACCTCACAAAACATGATTTTGGCCTTGCGAAAGCAATATCTCTGTAAGGAAGAGGTAATTTCTACAAATTGGTACAAACATTCACTTGGACTCAAGGATGAACTGATTAGATTTTGGTGGTCAAAGGTCAACGTCAGTGTGACCTCACAAAACCCTTTTTAGCCGTTACTCAAGACTTCACAGCAATTATGACAAAATTTCAAACAAATGGTTCATATTTTCTGTGACTCTAGATAAACAAGGATGTAACCTTGAACCACTCTGAGTGGAGGAGGCAGACAACCATGAGGATGTGATTTTAGTCTGAATTTGTTTGTGTTTTTTTCTTTTGCATGTGTTTTCTTAAGTTGCAGTGCATTGAGCTCTCAGGTCCACCGTATAATGCAGAGTAGTGTCGTTATTTCTGGCATTAATGGCACTGTGTATGTGAGTTGATGAGTGATTCACTGCCTTTTATTTTCTGTCATATCTTTTTGTTATATGTGTTATGGATAAAATCTTAAATAATAAAAAGAAAAAATGTCTAAGCGACACATCTTGTGTTACAGTAAATATCCTTACATTTCCATTAGTAACTGATTATAAATCAAACAAACAAAAGTGTTTTTTTGACTGTTCCAGTGAACTTAACTTCTGTCAAGTTCAAGTACCTCATCACATCACAGTCCCATACCAAATTCATGCTCTGCCAAGAAGAAGTCATGGTAAAATATAACCAGAGATTATGAAGGGATAGATGCCTCAGAAAAAACGTAATGGTGGAGGCCAAAGGCAGTAGAGATTTCCACTAAGTCCCTTCTGCCATCTCCACAGGCCAGTCCTAGCCCGAGTCCTGTGGGATACAGTCCCATGACGCCCGGAGCACCCTCTCCTGGAGGCTACAACCCTCACACCCCGGGCTCCAACATTGAACAGGGCAGCAGCGACTGGGTGACCACCGACATCTTGGTCCGAGTGAAGGACTCCTTCATGGACCTGATGGGACAGACCGGGGTCATCAGGAGCATCACGGTAACAAACGCACACAAACACAAGCAGATTAACAGTCTCAATAAATCCACTATATCATCCAATCAGGGTTTATACATGGCCAGGTACTTACAGTGGTAAGAAAGAGTAAGTGAACCCTTTGTAATTACCTCCATTTATGTATAAATTTGTATTTAAATATGGTCTGATCTTCATCAAAGTTATAATTATGAACAAACACAATCTGTTTTAACTAACATCATCCCTATATTATTCTTGTCCATATCGAAAACATAACTCAAACTATCACAGTGTAGGCTGAAAAGTATGTGAAGCCCTGAGCTAATGCCATCAACAGAAGCTACCTGGATCCAGGAGTTATAAACCTGGAGTCCAGAGGAAGCTGTTTCTCTCCAAAAAAAAATATTGATGCATTCCTGAATAGCGATGTTAATAATTTACCATTTAACGGTTAATCGCCAATAAAAATTTTGACCAATTAATACTCAGTTAAACAAATAAAAAATATAGGCCTATATATATTAGAGACAATCCCCCCCTCATTGGATACTAATCTCAGATGTGCTTCCCGAGGCTGGCAACTCTGGCAGACGCTATCTCTGCATTCCTGGGACATCGGTATTCGGTATGTTGCTATTTCTGAGCAAAAACCAGTAGTTTAGTATTGTTCACCTCTTAGCTGTTTTGATCATTAATTTGCCAAGAGTAGGGGAGAAGGAGGGGGTTTTCCTTACAGCGCTCTCGGCGCTGTAAGGAATAAACTGTTTATTCATTTGAAAGTCTAGCTACTGTTTGCTATTTATTTTAAGTTATAAAATATTTTCCAACACGGGAGATCTAGACTATTATGCTGGTTCTGCACATGTAAAAATAAACCCCTTCTTATGAAAGAAAAAACACAGTTGTTGTGCTGGTATTCTTTTCATGGGTCAGAGACACTCGTCTATTCTAAATAGTTCCTTTAAATGTACTATTTAGGGTTCACTTACTTTTTCTTGCCACTGTATCTGTTTGAGGCAGGCAGGCAACAGCTTGAGGCAGGCAACAGCATAGATTCTTGAGACCCAGATGTTTCTGTTTGCTGACCAGAGAGGAGGTAGACATGTTCTGTTCTTGGCCAGGAACCTCCAAAACCCTGCATCAGTGAATGTCCTGACATCAGTACAAGTGTGGAGACGGCAGGAGTCTTTGTTTAGATGTAACTGAATTTAGACATGAAACAGTGACTGGTTTCACGCTAAATTACTGTAAAAATGCCAGACGGTTAGTATTACCATTTAAATTTTAAATGACTATAAGCGTGCTTAATTACTATGGTTAACTATGGCTTAACTCCCATTAGGTCCTGTAGACATCAACCAGCAACAGTCTCCCAGACACATGCGCGAAAGGCAATGTGGGTTTGTTGTGCCAGTCAAAACATGGCAATAGGCAGTGACAGCTCCTCAGCAGATTTTTTTCGGCCTTCCAATACCTTTTGTTTGGTGCTTCTGTCAGTATCGGAGACTTCGATCTGTGATTGTGTGTTTTTAAAACTTATCTCAAGGTTGCTGCTCACTCTTTCATCACCGAGCACAGTGTTTGTAGTTTAACTGCTAAATGCTGGACAGGTGACAGTTGTGTTCACACTGTTCTGAAAGATGTTACAGCAGGATACAATAAATAAAAACAACCTTCAGAGCAGTTACAAGCACCTGTGACCCTCACCTCCCTCAGTACCTTCTCAGTGTGAGACATCGGTTTTAGTGAGGGAAGAAGGAAACTGGCTGAAATATGTTGGTTAAGTAAAGCTTCATATGGAATAAGACCAAGTGAGTTATAAACTGAAAAATGGCTCCATTTGTGTTGCTGAAAGGCTGTGCCAAACAAAATGACTATTTGGCTCATGGTAATCTGATAAGCATTTACATTATATGTTGGTTGATTGATGTTTAGGTTTGGCTGCAGTTTAACTGAACTGAGCTGAAGATATATCTGTCAAAATATTAATCTGAGATATAATAGCAGAAAGGAAAATTTCTAGATTAAATTTCAATCCAGGAAGATTATTTAAAACCCACTTTAAAAGAAACGTGTCAGATGGGTTGTAACTCTGTAGAAGTTAAAACTGTGTTGAACAGTAATGGCTAATAATAAAGCTAATCATCACCAGATGGAAGCAGCCACAGCAGCTCAGACGATGATCAGAAATATGTCAATATAATATGAGACCTTTTTGTGTGGATTTTTCTCCTCACTGTCAGTGTGATGTGTTGCAGTGTTGCAACAGATGTTATTGCTCAGTGAATCAGAACATCTCCCATACACACAAACTTCAGTTTATACTGGTTCTGCTTCAGGTCCGGCTAAAGGATGAGAGCTCAGCCGACTCTTACCTCCAAAAGCTTATCTCAGCGTCAGTCAACATTTGATTGACTTGACAATAAGACGACTCCCACTTTTCCAACACCTGATTTTGGAAAAAGATTGATTAGTTCTGTTCGGAGAGTTTCTCAGAGATACTGGTCGTCCAACAACAAAATAGAGGCAGTTGAGAAATTGGAAAAACCAACATAAAATGTCTTAGTGAGGCTGCACTGCTTCCTGGCTTTGATTCATTGATTCTCCTGGAGCCTGGAGAATCAACACCATTTTTCATGAAGATATTCCCTCATGTGTTGGAGAGCGCTGTCTTAACACGTCGCTCCAAACTGTCACATAGGTGTTGAACTGGTTTCGATGAGGTGACTGCGAAGATCACAGCATTTGTTTCACATCATCTTCATCACCCTCATCAGACCATCATTGACTCCTGTGACCTGTGGATGGAGACACTGTCTTCCTGTTTCATCTGTCACTGTCTCACTCTCACTGAAGCTTTTTCTCCTCTCAAAACATGAAGAACAAGTGCAGCTTATTCTTCATCCTCCCTCATTATTAATTAATCCGACTATTATCCTCCTGATTAATCCATTTGTCTATAAATATTAAAAACTGCGAAGAACGTCTGTCGCAGCCTCCTGGAGCCCACTGTGTTGCCTTCTATCAAAAACCCTCAGATATTGAATTTACTGTCTTATGAGACAGAAAAGCAGCGAGGAGCTCAAATCAGAGACGTTTTAGCATCAATTAATCACTTATCAATATAGTTCAGATGAACTTTCTGTCTATGATTTTCACTTACTGTTGATCTCACTGTTATTATGTCCCCTTTTAAAACTGTTAATTTTTATGTGTTTGTTAAAACATGAGTATTGATTGGAGATCGTTGTCAGATTTTATTTGTATTAAATATATATATATATACAATACACAGCATAAATGAGTACACCCCCTCTGAACATAAAGGACAATTTTTTACCTAAATAATCAACATTCCAATTCATAAGAAGGTGACAAAAAGGAAATTTATTATACATATAACATATATATGTGTTCTGTTGTTATTATATATATATATATATATATACATATATATATATATATATATATAATAACAATCATCAATATCTATGAAATAAGTAAATTGGGCAGCTGCTTAAATCTAGGGTTGCAAAAATGTGTACACCCTTCATTCAGTCCAACTATGTAATATTTTAGTACTTAGTATGCCCTCCTTTACTTTGAAGTACTGCACTGACCCTTCTTGGCATCAGGTTCACAACATATCATCCAGTCTATTCTGTTCCACTCCAGGACGATCACCTCCTTGAGGTCAATATGGAAACTCCAGGGTGAGAAAAAAATAAACTTAAAAAATAACCCTAAACATCTGATTTGCTAAACTCAGGGTTAGGGTTAAAATGGATCAAATTTTAGTAGCTACAGTGAGCGAGGAGAGTGGGGCTAGCAGAGAACAGAGGAAGTACGATCTATGTTTATTTTCTACAGTGCATGCCCGCATCAACCACCTATGCATATCAAAGATACAGGGCCCTGTTTTACACCTGGCACAAAACGTAAGTGTCTTTGCTAGTTTCAGACCGACTCTTCCCGTCCAGCACCCACATTACTTAAATACCAAATACACTGGGTCTTAAAATGAGGTGAGGTGTGGTCAGGTGCATTGCTGGCACATTTTTATCTTGATGCACCAGAAAGTGTGTTATGCACAAGCGGTGTGAGCTGCAAATGAGCTCCGGATGTTTGGATAAGTCAGGTGGAACATCAGAATACAGCCTCAGAAGGTCGGAGCTTCTTTGTGGCATATTGTGTGTCCAATTTGTGCCGTTACTTATTTGTAGAGCTGTGTGCAGCACTCTGATTCACTCAGTCCTTCCTTGCCCCTGAGGGCAAAATCATTTTTTGCCAAGAGCATAAATGGAAAGGATTTACACATGATGTTGAGACAGTGATATGAAAAGCAGCACTCAGAATGGTGCGCAGTGAAGAATTTGTTTGGTGTCCGACTTACTTAGATGCGTTCAATAATTATTTGACTGAAGTAACATTGCACAAAAAGACCTTACAATTTATTGTTGTGTTCAAAAGATGTTTAAAAAGTAAAGTTAGAGATGATAAAAATGTTTTAAAAAGAGAAAGCACTGAATCTGTTAGGTATGAGAGAAGGTGTACTTTTATGCTGTATACTGTAATTAGTTTAATATATATAAATATTGAAATCAGCCTGAAAAACTTGGTGTTTTGAATAATAGTTTTGCTTTTTGTGCAGCTGGTCACATAATAAAGTCACATCAGTAAATGTGCTAAATAATTTTCTCTCTCTCTCTCTTTCGCTCTCTCTCTCTCTCTCTCTCTCTCTGTTTGTGCACAGGGAGGGATGTGTTCAGTGTTCATGCAGGAGTCAGAGAAGGTGGTCAGTATCAGCAGTGATCACCTGGAGCCCGTCACTCCCACCAAGAACAACAAGGTAACTGTTGCTAATTAGTTTTCCTCTGAACGGCTGTAAAATAACAACGATGTGTTATTACTTTCATGGAAATTGAAATCAGTTTATTCTTTAAATAGTGATGAATAACATAACACAGTGTGGTAAATAAAGAGTTGCCTAAATGTCCCACTGTTGAGACAAAATCTTCAATAGCTCATATTATAAATTTTCAATTAAAATAATCTTTAGATCATTAGATTTCACAACAGAGTTTGGTGAGATAATTACATGATATGATCATATCCTTGCTCGGTCTAGACCCCTTTTTCAATGAAGGGAAATCTTAATCCTCCACCCAAAGGCTCATGAGATGATTACCAAGATAGGAACACAACAAAACATTGCTCACACAAAGTTGTAGGTCTTTGACCATGTATTTTATCACTGCTCTATGCCCTTCAATAACTGCGTCCTCACTCATTTTCCTTTTTGCTGAAAATCGGTGTAAAGTAAAAAAACACAGTGAAAATAATATTGATTCTACTTTATCATCCAGTGAACATAATCTAAGTTAACTGCTGATGTTTTACAGCACAAAGCACAGACCATTACAGTAGGGTTGTGCTGATGGACGATGATCTCGATGATCGCCGATCATTAGAACTATTGCCGGTTTCTCATGTCTTTGCAAATGTCAAGACAATATTTGACTTGTTTTCCCATTAATATAGTAACTTATTATTTGTAGTATTAAATTAATATTAAACTTGCCTGCCACAATTTCACGTATACAACCCCATATAACCATGATTGCAGCATGTGCACACACACTCCGATGAGCTGATTGTAATGAAGCTGCTTGTTGTGTTTAAGTGTGACAAATGAAATAAATTAAATGGTCAAAGTTGTCATATTGACATTTAAGGTGTATTGATTGATTTCCAAACGTCAATAATACATTGAGTAACACGCAAGAAAACAGTCCCCCTTAAAAGATGGCGGTAGCTGCCAGTAGCCTCTGAGCTGCTCAGTGAATTAAATGGTTAAGTAGTAAAGATGAAAAGACAGAAAACATCTTTTCATTCAACATTGGGTCGCAAAAGGAGCGACAACCCCATATACACATGAAAAGCTACGTTATAAAGTCATTAATTCATCAGTATTTTATAAAGATCAACTCTACATGAGAGAAATGCGCTTCTTGTCTGAACAGCAGTGTAGTCTGGCACAACCTCCCACCCTGATAATACAGGCAATCGGCAATTCAGAAGGTGATGATGGGACGATCAGATTATGTTTAAAATCATGCAACCCTAACCAGCAGGCGTGTGTTACTCAGTCAAGGGTCAGCGCTGTTTGTTGAAACCGAAACTGTGAAACTGTATTCAAAATGGAACCGGCTATCAGAAGCCGTTGTTGTTGTTGTTTTCTGTCAGTTTGAACCCAGAGGCTGATGTGATCATCTGGTATATAAACTGTGTTGTTAAAATCGTGTTCACTGCTCCCACCTGTCCAGGTAAAGGTGATTCTGGGAGAGGACCGTGAGGCAACAGGGATCCTTTTGAGCATCGACGGAGATGACGGCATCGTTCGCATGGAGCTGGATGACCAGCTGAAGATCCTCAACCTGAGGTTCCTGGGACGCCTCGAGCACTGAGATACGGACTGACCGAAGGAGAGACACATTTGTAGACAGTCTCAAACAGACACACAGTGAGGTGGGAGTACAGAGATACAGAGATGCACACAAGACTGTAATGAGAACGCTGTTGGCTGTATTCTCACACACACACAGACGTAGGCAGAGATGTTGAGAATTTTATTTATATCACTTGGTGAAAGGCCACACACACACACACACACACACACACACACACACACACACAGAAAATTAGATCCCAGTGTCCAGAGACACTCAGCTCATCATTTGCTGTTACTTTACACCCTGACCAACACTTCTCTCTCTCTCTCTCTGTAAATCAGTCTCTCTCTATGTCTCTTGCTTTTTTCCAAAACCCAACATTAGTCCCTCTCACCTCTGATTTTTTTTTTTTTTTATTATGTTTTTGTTGGCTACTCTAGCTAGTGGTCTGAATCTGTTTTTAGTGCTTTCTCATTGTTCTGTCAGTACTTCTGGTTTTCTGGGAGCAGGAGGGTTTAAAAACTAAATGTATCATGTCAATAAAATGTGAACCAGTCGACCTGTCTATCTACATGTGTCTTTGGTTATTGTTTCAAAGGGGTGGGTCTTTGCTGATGGACAATGTAGTAACACAATGTGACTGCTGCTACAAACCCATCATTTCGAACCAACCGATCAGAATACGGCATGAAATCCGCTGGTGTAATGGCCGCAGCACAGTCTCTTGTCAACCTGCACAGTCTCCTTTCTGAGTGTGTGCTCGTTTTATACCTGCTTCCTCTTTCTTCTGTTCATGCTGAATACACTGACTATGTGATTACCAGTGTGTTTTGGAAGGAGGAGAAAGAGTAAGTGATTTGGATGGAGTACCACAGACAAATGAGTCTGTTGACCAACAAGGCAACAGTCATTTTCATGTCTCCATAACTCAAGAATTCATAGGATAATAATGACAAAATTCCACACTGTCAAATAAGATTAAATAATTATGTGATGACATTTTATGTTCATAAGGTTATAGGTCGACTTCACTGTGACATCATAATGTTCTGCCAGTACACTTAAATGGGTGTGTGCAACTTTACAGAGCCAGGTGCAGGAAACATGAAGCAGCCTGACACTTCACACAATCAACATTTCACCTTTCTCTCTTTTCACACCATCTTCACATTCACTCAAAACTTTATTAGACCATCAGTCTGAGGATTTTCTGTACTTTATTGCCAAAAAAGCCAAACCAACAACGCGTTACTTTGTGTCTCAATGCTTCCTGCTTTCCCTCCTCTTTCTGCAGCTCCCAGCTCTGAGCCCATTGGTTCCTATGGAAGATGTACAGTTGCAATCAAAATTATTCAACCCCCATTGCATTTTAGGTTTATTGGCAAAATTTAAAAATTTTCAGGTGTTTGCAATAAACAAATTACACAAGAAGAGTTTAAATAGTTAAATAAAACTAATATTACAAGGATTTTATCAAAATTCAACACTAAATCCTACTTTCAATGACTACTGCAGTCTCAAAAATATCCAACCCCCTGAGTAGAATTCCTCATAAGAGCACATATTTGCAAATCAGGTGTGGTCTCAAGCACTTCATTAGTTGCATCAGGTGTGTTTGAGATAGAACACTTCAAATACCTGGACTGTTGATGGTGTGTGATGTTAGAAATATGGCTAAGTCAAGAGAATTGTCAAAATGTTCAGAGAAGAGATAATGGCCTTGCACAAACAAGGAAAAGGGTACAAAAAGATAGCAAAGGCACTGAATGTTCCTAGAGATACAGTTGGAAGCATAGTTCGCAAGTTTAAAGTTTAAGCAGTGGCTACACTACCTGGACGTGGCAGAAAGAGGAAGCTATCAACGGCTGCCACCAGAGTCCTGAGGAGGCAGGTGGTCAAAAACCCTCAACTGACTGCTAAAGACCTGCAGCAAGACTTAGTGGCAGCAGGCACTGAGGTTTCAGTTTCCACAGTAAGGCACATACTAAACGCTGAAGGGCTCCATGCCCGAACTCAAAGACGTACACCACTACTGACCCAAAAGCACAAGAAAAGTCGGCTCCAATTTGCTCAAAAATGTATAAATAAGCCAAAGAGGTTTTGGGATTCTGTTCTGTGGAGCGATGAAACAAAACTGGAACTTTTCGGGCTAAGGTTCCTCAGGAACGCTGCCAGAAGCTGGTGTGTAGCTATGCATCACGTTTGCAGCAGGTCATAACAGCAAAAGGATGCCCTACTAAGTACTAAAGATGCTTGTCATGAAGGGGTTGAATAATTTGTAGAGTACAGTAGTCATTAAAAGTGGCATTTTGTGTTGAATTTGGAGTTATTAACTTGGATTATTAGTTGTGTTGAGCTATTTAAATTGTTTTTGTTTGATTTGTTTATTGCAAACAGCTGCTAGTTGTACATTTTGCCAATAAACCTAATTTGCAGTGGGGGTTGAATAATTTTGATTGCAACTGTAAATCTTTAAAAACGCAAGCATAGTTTTAAAGCTCAGTCATTTTCAGGGGCGGATTAATCCACATTTGCTACTGTTTTGACAGTTTTTATGTGTGGGACTGAGTCAGAACAAACTGTGTAGGTGTTCATGGTGATAAAGGAACATGCCACCCAGTGCACCAGTGATGTGTTTTTAATAGTTTTTTGAAACAATGGTTTGTCTCTGCAGATGCTGGTTTGTTGACAAGTATATAAATAATAAAACCTCTGCAGATTCAGTGTATGTTTTAAATGTTCTGTTACAGGCTTTTGTGACCTTTAAACTAAACATAAACAGCATCAGTTTTGAGAAACAAATGATCAATGACATAGAAAATCAAAATGTCTTTAATCAATGGTTCAGAGGCAACAAAAATAACACATTCAAATTCTGTAAATGTATGAATTGATTTATTTGTTGATGTAGATGTGAAGTAATAACTTAGGTTACACATTCAGAGTACAGTTCTCCACTGAAGACAGTAGGAAGCTGCTGGGGCTGCTGCTACTGAGGGTTTTCAGGTGCCCCTGTCCTCTCAGCCACAGGGCTGCTTGGGCTGCTGGTGGTCTATTGGGAAGTAGTAGAAAGGGACCTGAGGAGGGCAGGGATGTCCAGGAGAGGAGCTCCATGCCCGGTTGGATCCGGTCGCCAGGTCATCCTCAGCGTCACCATGGTGATCACAGCCGAGAGTCAGGTTGTGAGACAGAGGGATCTTCACCTGAAACCACACCTCTCTGTCCTGAGGGGGGAGAGAGGGAAGACTGGATATAAAACACAGCTAACACCACTGGTAAGAAGTTTTTGTTATTATTTTTTTCCAATACTTTCCTTATTGGCTTTTGTTCATTTTGAATTTAAAGAATAAACACATTATTCAGACCTTAATTAAGATCCTCCCTCCCACCCCGAAAAAACAACAGTCTCTGTAAAATTAAAAATAAAACTTAATAAACCATAAATCTAAATATTGAGTTATACATACAGACAAGAATCAAAATAAGTTGAAAGAATATAGACTATAAAAAATTTAAAACAAATAAATATAATAAATAAATTACATACAAGGTAGTATACCTACTGTATGTATATACATACATATGTATATACATATACAGTATATATACATATACAAATACAGTATATGCACACACACACAGGTATACATAATTCAGAAATCAGGAGCACTCTAATTAATTAAAGATCAATAAAAAACTGAAGTTTATCATTTGGTTATCATCTTAATCTCTTTCCTTGTTCACAACCATGATCCCCTTGCGGCAGTACAAATTACAAGTTACCATGGGATGAAGGTGGTAGCCTGTCATTTTTACAGATGCCTGTCATCACAGGCATCTGTAAAAATGTTCAACTTTGCCTCTTTATATGTTGGTTAGTTTTTCTAATGCCAGGCTACAAGACATCTTGCTAATCCAATGACTAGATTTCAGTCTCAGAATTTCCTTCCATTTTAGAGCAATTACAAGTTTGGCTTGCAGCAGGCAGATATTCATTTACTTATTTTGTATTATTATTGCTCCTCGTATCACCACAACTGTAAGCTTTTAAAGTACAGTTCCTATAAGAAGTATTCATGTATGGACAATGTCCAATGAATCAGCTCCAGACATTGTCCAGACTTGCACACGTTTCACACAACAAGAGTTTGTCTGTGTCTGGTTTGATTTAAAGGTGTAATGTGTAAGATTCGGCCTGACCTGGCCAGAATTTTAGTTTAAAATGTTTTTTTTAAAAAAAATGAACTAACACTATCAATAGTAAGCTATGTGAAGGAGCCACAGTGATGATGTCTTGATCAAGACCTCCATCTATTGTATTTCAGAGATACAGTGCATCCGGAAAGTATTCACACCCCTTCACTTTCCCCACATTTTGTTATGTTACAGCCTTATTCCAAAATGGATTAATTTCCTTTTTTTCCTCATCAATCTACACACAATACCCCATAATGACAAAGCAAAAAAGGTTTTTTAGAAATTCTTGCAAATTTATTAAAAATAAAAAACTGAAATATCGCATGTACATAAGTATTCACATCCTTTGCTATGACACTCACAAGTGAGCTCAGGTGAATCCTGTTTCCACTGATCATCCTTGAGATGTTTCTACAACTTGATTGGAGTCTACCTGTAGTAAATTCAATTGATTGGACATGATTTGGGAAGGCACACACCTGTCTATATAAGGTCCCACTGTTGACAGTGCATGTCAGAGCAGAAACCAAGCCATGAAGTCAAAGGAATTGTCTGTAGACCTCAGAGACAGGATTGTATCGAGGCATAGATCTGGGGAAGGGTACAAAAAAATTTCTGCAGCATTGATGGTCCCGAAGAGCACAGTGGTCTCCATCATTCTTAAATGGAAGAAGTTTGGAACCACCAGGACTCTTCCTACAGCTGGCCGCCCAGCCAAACTGAGCAATCGGGGGAGAAGGGCCTTGGTAAGGGAGGTGACCAAGAACCCGATGGTCACTCTGACAGAGCTCCAGCGTTCCTCTGTGGAGATGGGAGAAACTTCCAGAAGGACAACCATCTCTGCAGCACTCCACCAATCAAGCCTTTATGGTAGAGTGGCCAGACAGAAGCCTCTACTCAGTAAAAGGCACATGACAGCCCACTTGGAGTTTGCCAGAAGGCACCTAAAGGACTCTCAGACCATGAGAAACAAGATTCTCTGGTCTGATGAAACCAAGATTGAACTCTTTGGCCTGAATGCCAAGTGTCACGTCTGGAGGAAACCAGGCACCTCTCATCACCTGGCTAATACCATCCCTACGGTAAAGCATGGTGGTGGCAGCATCATGCTGCAGGGATATTTTTCAGTGGCAGAAACTGGGAGACTAGTCAGGATTGAAGGAAAGATGAACGGCGCAAAGTACAGAGAGATCCCTGATGAAAATCTGCTCCAGAGCGCTCAGGACCTCAGACTGGGGCAAAGGTTTACCTTCCAACAGGGCAACCACCCTAAGCACACAGCCAAGACAACGAAAGAGTGACTTCGGGACAAGTCTGTGAATGTCCTTGAGTGGCCCAGCCAGAGCCCACACTTGAACCCGATTGAACATCTCTGGAAAGACCTGAAAATAGCTGTGCAGCGACACTCCCAGTCTAACCTGACAGAGCTTGAGAGGATCTGCAAAGAATGGGAGAAATACCCCAAATACAGGTGTGCCAAGCTTGTAGCTTCATACCCAAGAAGACTTGAGGCTGTAATCGCTGCCAAGGGTGCCTCAACAAAGTACTGAGTAAAGGGTGTGAATACTTATGTACGTGCGATATTTCAGTTTTTTATTTTTAATAAATTTGCAAAAATTTCTAAAAAACCTTTTACGCTTTGTCATTATGGGGAATTGTGTGTAGATTGATGAGAAAAAAAAAAGGAATTTAATCCATTTTGGAATAAGGCTGTAACATAACAAAATGTGGGGAAAGTGAAAGGGTGTGAATACTGTTGTATGTTGTATGTAATGTTGTAATTAGGGTTGCCACCTTTCCTGTAAAATACGAAATTGTAACGTTTTTTACACTTAAATAATGCGTACCGT